>NC_041222.1:4652921-4654060 GCF_002837175.3 Physeter macrocephalus
CCGGACGCGCAGGCTCAGCGGCCATGGTTCACGGGCCCAGCCGCTCCGCGGCATATGGGATCTTCCCCAACCGGGGCACGAACCCGTGTCCCCTGCATCAGCAGGCGGACTCTCAACCACTGCGCCACCAGGGAAGCCCCTGAATACAGTTTAAATGTAAATAGATTTTAATTTCCACTCTTTTTCACAATGAATGCTTAACATTGATCTAGCTTTCATTTCACTGACCTTTCCTTCTATAGTATTCAATCTGTTTGTAAGCCCACCCACTAACATTTTTATTTCAAATATAGTACTTCTAAAGTTCTAGTATGCCACTTTTAATTGCTTCCATTTATTTGCTGATCCTTATCTGTTCATTCATTTTGACCAAGTTCTCCATTAAATTCTCAAACATTTTCATAATAGCTGTTTTAAAGTCCTTGTTTACCATAACCAACATCTGAGTTATACTGGGGTCCATTTCTCATCACTATGTGTCACATATTCCTGTTTCTTTGCATGTCTAATAACCTTTTAAAAATATATGTCTGACATTATGGATGACATGTTGTAGAGACTCTGGATTCTGTTATTTTCCTCTGTAGAGTGCTGGTTTTTGTTTGAACAGTTAGTTAACTGGCCTGGACCCAAATTCCAAACCCCCTTTCTCCTGCAGGGGACATCAACTGAAATTACTCAATTTTTATAGCCTCTTAGATGTTGGTATTTCCTGGGGAAACTGAAATCTTTCCTATGCATGGACAGTTAAGTTGTCATCCAAGGTTTTGGTCAGAATTTTTTATTTTTTTTTGGCTGCACTGGGTCTTCTTTGCTGCACATGGGCTTTCTCTAGTTGTGGCAAGTGGGGGCTACTCTTCGTTGCAGTGCACGGGCTTCTCATTGCAGTGGCTTCTCTTGTTGTGGAGCACGGGCTCTAGGCGCGCAGGCTTCAGTAGTTTCAGCACGTGGGCTCAGTAGTTGCGGCACGCGGGCCCTAGAGCACACAGGCTTCAGTAGTTGTGGTGCGTGGTCTCAGTAGTTGTGGCACACGGGCTTAGTTGTTCTGCAGCACGTGGGATCTTCCCAGACCAGGGATCAAACCCGTGTCCCCTGCACTGGCAGGTGGATTCTTTTTTTTTTTTTTTTTTTTTTGCGGT
>NC_041222.1:4654160-4664247 GCF_002837175.3 Physeter macrocephalus
CGGCACGTGGGACCCTCCCGGACTGGGGCACGAACCCGCGTCCCCTGCATCGGCAGGTGGACTCCCAACCACTGCACCACCAGGGAAGCCCAAGGCCTCTCTTCTTGATTTGCAGATGCCTGTCTTCTTGCTGTATCCTCACATGGCTTTTTCTCTGTGCATACATCCCTGGTGTCTCTCCCTTTTCTTATAAGGACACCAGTCCTATTGGATTAGGGCCCTATCCTATGACCTCATTAACTTCAATTACCTCTCTAAAGGCCCTATCTCCAAATAGTCACACTTGGGATTAGAGCTTCGATGTATGAATTTGGGGGAGACAATTCAGTCTATAACAAGTTCTGAAACAGCTAATAGAATCTTTTTCTTCCAATTGAACATCAATTCCTATTGCATTTTTCATTTTTTCCCTTTGATGACCATTAATGTTGAACACCTCTTCATATGAATATTGGCCAGTTGGATATTCACTTTTGTAAAATGCTAGTTCATATCTCTTCCCCTCCCCACCCCTCACTGGATTGTCTTTCTTTTTTCTTATAGATTTGAATTCATATAATATAAAATTCACCATTTTAATAATTTAAAAATGTACGGCTGGGCCCGTGAGCCATGGCCGCTGAGCCTGCGCGTCCGGAGCCTGTGCTCCGCAACGGGAGAGGCCGCAACAGTGAGAGGCCCGCGTACCACAAACAACAACAGCAACAACAACAAAACCACTAACCATAAAAGAAATATGGATAAATTGGACTTTGGATTTGAGTTGCTAGCTTCCAGCTCAATAAAATACTTTAAGTGATATTTTTCAAAATGTACCTAATAATTTTAGATATTCCAAACTAGAAAGTTTCTCCTGACCCCATCTGTTATATTTCTTAAAACTCTGATCAATATCCAGATCTTATTTTTAATGATTATATGAACATCATTTGAACTAGTTGCGTATATTATGTTTCCTTTTTTTAATTTACCTGAGGCCATTTATTACTATGAGAATCTTTAACTGGCTGGAAAGACTGGAAATGAGAAAGACTGGAAATGAGAAAGTTTTGTTTTCCAGTCCAGCAATCTTAGCAAAAATATGGCAAAATAAGAAAGACAGTGCAGACAGTAAATACAAAGCATGTCACCTCTGACCTTTTTTGCATAACTAACTACTCTAAAAGCAAGCCATGGGCTTCCCTGGTGGTGCAGTGGTTAAGAATCACCTGCTAATGCAGGGGACACGGGTTCGAGCCCTGATGCGGGAAGATCCCACATGTTGCAGAGTAACTAAGCCCGTGTGCCACAACTACTGAGGCTGTGCTCTAGAGCCTGCGAGCCACAACTACTGAAGCCCATGCGCCTAGAGCCCCTGCTCCGCAACAAGAGAAGCCACTGCAATGAGAAGCCCGCGTACCACAACGAAGACCCAAAGCAGCCAAAAATAAATAAATTAAAATTTAAAAAAAAAAGCACTGTGGGGAAGAAAGGCAATCTGTATTCAGAATATATTTGTTTGAGGACAAATTTCTTTCCCTTCCCTGATGAAAAAGATCCAAGGTAACCAATATGCCACTGGTGGCCAGCTGGTCCCTCAGAAGAAAGGCGCCATATGAAGTACTCTGGGTGGCCTCTGCTGTTGGATGGCTGGGCATTTAGCAGTGGAGCAGAGGCCAGGTCATCAGTGATGAAAGTGATAGCAAGCAGGGCTTGCTGTGGGGCTCCTGGACACAAAAGCCTTTCTGTGTCCCCCATTTCTTTGATTACAGGAAATAGGCTTCATTCCAATGGGCAGATTCAAGCAGCTCTTAATTAGGGAAGGGAGGGGATGCAAGACAAGGGAGAAACACACAGTCAAGAGAAACAATATTGCAGCCTTTGGGCAAGGTCCTGGTTCCCCATCAAAGGATACACACAGTATCTCTGCGCTGTTTTGCAGATACAGAAACCCCCACTAGGTGGAAGGAGTTGATGGTTAACGATGGTATGCTGCCCACGAGCACATAGACCCCAGACCAGCTGGAACCAAAAGGTTGATGATGCTGACTCCCAATTGCCTCCCCACCAACCAATCAGAAGAACGTCCACGAGCTGATCACGCCCTCTTTGAACCATTACCATGAAACGCCTCACTACTCTCTCCAAGTGGGGACACACAGTTTTGAGGGCATTAGCCTGCTGTGGCTTCCTTTGCCTGGCAAAGCAATAAAGCTATTCTTTTCTACTTCACCCAAAACACTGTCTCTGAGATTTAATTCAGTGTCAGGGTGCAGAGGCCAGATTAGGCTTCAAATGGAAGTCTGTTTTACTAAACCCGTGGAGAGCCTCCATCCCTGCCACTAAAGCAATTTTGTACACGGGCCCCTCAAGCAAGCACTGGGGTGACTACAGAAAGAGGCTGACCAACATCACAGAATAAATGATCTTCTCTATTTGATTACTGTGAACCTCCTCTACTGAGAGCACTCTTTGGGGAGCATTTTCATGGGATACACATAATCCTTACATTCTGTGCCTATTTCAGCCCCTACCGGACCTCCGACCTTCTTGTTACCAATGTTCCAATCTGCCAGGGTCCAGTCTCATAGAAATGACTTCCATTTGATAATGGATTGTAGCTGCATATAGCTAAGCTTTTAGTTTGTTGGATCAGATAACATTAAGTTCATGGTGGGTAGGAAAGGTCATAACTCAAATTTAGAATCCCAGGTGTCCAGCATTCATTTGCTACCTGAGCTATGCAAAATGTTCCATACAGTGTATTTTCCACTTGAATCTGCTAAGGGGCACAGAAGCTTCCTCTGCAGATTCTACCTTATATAGAGCCTTCTCTCGCCCTGGGCATCACCCAAAATTGTCAGGGTTACCAATTTCTCAATAAATAGGTCAGAGCAGTGCACTCAAATACAATATATGTTGCCTCCAATATCCAAACAGTCCCACTGAGCTTGATGCCCCTGGCTTGGTGGTAAGTGGTGCAATGAGCAGGAACTTGTTTAGAGCAGATACGCCCTGCACGCTCCTCAGAAACATCAGTGGTGTGGCAAGCCACTGAACTCTGATGGGGTTTTTCTTCCACCTTCTGGTATACATTTGTATTAGCATGACATCTGGGATTCTTGCTCTTTTCTGCTCAAAATATTCAGCATGATGCTAACAGTGATATCCTGTGAGTTGCCCAGGTGACCAAGGACCCTGTGGATTATGTTATGACAATGCAGGAGAATTCACATAGCTCTAAGGTTTATCGACGTCTCTGCCAGGTAAAAGCAAGCTGCTTTTGATAATCCATATAACTGATATAAGGAAAAACATCTGTCAGCTACGGTCCGAATACCAGGGACCAAGTTCATTCGCTCCAGGAAAAAGATGCAACACCTGGAAAAGTAGCTGTAATTGGAGTCACCACTTAATTAACTTTATAATGATCCACAGGCATCCTCCAAATCCATCTGGCTTTTATACTGGTCAAACAAGCAAGTTAAACAAGGATGTGATAAGGATGAACAGCCTGTAATGTTCAAGTCCTTAATCATTGCACTAATCTTTACAGTCTCCACCTGATTTATTATTTAGTAGGAGAGCCTTTTACGTTGGCTTCCATTTGACCCTGCTCACCACAGTAGCCCTTACACCATAGGTCAGAGACTGATGTAAATATTCTACCAGTTGCTAAATATCAATATCTCAACCGTGAATTTGATAGGGACACACAATTAGATTTTGAGCCTTATCCTCAGCTCATGACCCTATCCGCATGATGACCACTTACACGCACACATGCGCACACACAAAATGACACCATAAGAGTGATCTTATTCTGTGCCCATGCCTTGAACTGAGAGTTTAAATGTCTAGACTTATTATTTTATTTCTCTAAGCTCTCCAGAACAGTCGAAGCAGCAATGCCATCCCACAGACCTTGTCCTCATTATAACCATGAGGGCTAGTACAGCAGCTACCTAATGTCTTCCCTTTGATTGACACTTCCTACCAAGCAACAATAGGTTATAATTTAAATAGTTGTGATGCCACTATATACCACAGACTTCTAGTAACCCACAAGTAGAACAGGGTTTTGACAGGGACAGAGTAAAGGGACAAAGTCGATAATTAAATACTTAATCCCACTAGGGGATTGTAAGTAAAGAAAAAGTATGGGAGAACCATGTAAGTTAATGATCACTCCAGAAAGCAGGTTTGCTTAACCACAAAACCATGCAAGAGAAGCATGAGACATGCCCCAAAACAATAAAACAATGGTGGCATGAGACCCACATCTTGCCCAGTGAGCTCAGTAAGTTAATGACCCATAGGACATGCTCTCTGCACACATAAAAAACAATAATTTGTGGAAAGGTGACATTTCAAAGTGAAAGACCCTCATTGTACTGAGACCTGAAATAATTTTTCCATAGTGCCATGACAGTCCTGGCTTGACCCATGCAGGGACAAGAAAACTCCCCTGCCCAACCTGGAGCAGGAGCTGATGACGGAAGTGTGACATCTACTCAAGAATGAGGAAGGAAGTGGTCTTTTCCCCATCCCCCCTTTTCGTTTGACTATAAAACTGTAGCCCACTAAGTTCTCGGGGCATGGCACCCTCTCACCTGCCTGCTTGTAAGCCTCACTGTGTCCTATTCTAATAAAACGCTTCTTATCTATCACTTTGCCTCTCACTGAATTCTTTCTGCACTGAGACATAAAGAACCAGAGCTCCTTGGAGCCCCCTGAAACGCCACCTAGTGGTTTCAGTTTCATGGTAGTCAAACTTAAAAAGGTGAGCAACCCAATACCAGAATCCCATTTTGAGAGACAATTGCTTAGGGTCTTTGGCAGATAGTTTGCAAAATGGACATTATTATCCCCTCTCTGTATCCGTGGCCTTTTTGCATTGCCCTAGCTAATGTACTGAACAGCCAGATACATGAATATAGACCAGCAATCCCCAAACCAACCGACCAGAGTATTGTAGATACTTGAGTGCTTTCCCAGCTGAGATCAGCTGAATCTGGCCCAGATCAGCAAAAATGATGCATGGCCTCATGAGCAAAAATCAAGCATTGTTGCTTTAAGCCATTAAGGTTTGGGGTGGGTTTTTATACAGCAAAAGCTATTTGATACCAGAGTACCCCAAATATATACTAGGAACTATATCAATCAGGGTCTAGTCAGAAAAAATCTGGGTTTTTAAAACGAGGGATTTTAATTCAAGAATTGGTTACACAGGTGAAGGAATTGCTAGGGAGCTCAGTGGGACAGTGAGATGACTGAGAAGCTGTGACCAACCCAAGAGCCAGAAGGAGGTGGTCTTACTAAAGGCCCAAAACCAGGGCCATCAGGAGAGTTGGAACCCCCTACAACTATGAAGGGCACAGCTATCTGATGGAAGGTGGAATCACAAAGGAGATTTTAACTCCAGCTTTGTGATTTTTCTTTAAGCTCTCTAGTGCCTTTAGATATAGCCATTTAACCTGCCAATTGGTCCTTGATCTCTTTATTTCCTTCATTTCATTATATAAGTTAATATATGTATGTAGTGTAGTGCCTGGCCCGTAAGTCAGTGTTATACCAGTTATCATCATCATCATCATCATCATCATCATATTTTTATGGCAGGAACTGTTGTTCCCCAAAGCCTTTGTCATCAATGAGCACCTCATTCATGGGAGTCCAGGGATAATTTAATTAGCTGTTTAATGCCATATTTCATAGCCTGCTACAAACCTCTCTCTGAATACTAATGTGATTTCTCAGTTGCTGTTAAGCCCCAAGCAAGGCCTAATAACCAATTCTAGAGTCCCCCAGTTTCCCCAAGTTTATGTTGCCTACAACCCCTCTTTCTTGTACCAGTACCTGAATTTGTCAGGACATTGAAAATGATTCTGATTCATCTAAACAGAGAAAAAAATTATGGAATGGCATGTTGGGTAGGAAAGTTGAACCCTCAAATCTTAGTGACCTGAACACAAACAAAACCTTCCTTACTCACCATACATTACCAGTGAGGGTTGGAGCCAAGCAATCTGCTCCATGTTGAGACTTGGGGACCCAGAATGGTAGTGGGTCCACTATTTGTGATATTGCTAGTCACAATGTCAGTGGAAGAGAGACTTTTCAGTGCCTCAGCCTGGACTTATTGCATGCCCCTGCCAAGTGCAAAAGGGCTAGGAAGTGCCATATGCCATCTGCCTGGGAAGGAAGAAGGAACTAGATCGTAGTGAGTAATAGCAATGTTTACTACAGAATGGTAGGAAACAGTTCACAGTACTTAGCAATCAGCAGCTGAAGAAGTATAAAGGGACTTAGGAAGGAAATGCACAGATAAGATTATGCCATAGATATAAATCTCTTTGAGCACCAACCCTGACCGCATCGCTTATTATCTCCCTGCTGACCTCCAAACGCTTGGAAACATCTGCCATAATGTTAGTCCTTGACTGTATTACAAATAATCTCAAAATGAACTCCCTTAAGTCTCGAAGTTCCAGGTAGCAGAATCTGATTAGCATGGCAGGTAGTTTAGATCATGTGCCCATGTTTTAGCTGCAACTAGCAGGGAAAGGAAATTTCTGCCTATTTCAGTTTCCATACTGGACAGAAGGATGCTTTTGCTTCTTGAATTTAGGATTCCCTCTAAATGAAGGGTGTTCAGGTTTGGGGCAGCCAAAATATAAAAATGTGCATTGTATAGTTTGAATGTTTTGCATATTTAAGGATATTATATAACTAGAATCACACAATATATGTTCTTTTTTGTCTGGCTTCTTCCACAGTATAACTATTTTGAGGTCCATTTATGTTGTTGCATATATCAATACTTTGTTCTTTTTTTATTGCTGAATACTATTCCATTCTATGGACATTCCATGCCACAGTTTGTTTATACATTCACTTGTTGTTGAACATTTGGGGTGTTTCCACCTTTTGGCTACTACCAAGAAAGCTACTGTGAACAGTCATGAACAGGTCTTTACATGGCCATATGCTTCTGTTCCTCTTGGGTAAATATCTAGGAGAGGAACTGCCAGATTGAATGGTAAGTGCTTATTTAAATTACTAAGAAACTTCCAGACTTTTCCAGAGTAGTACCATTTTACTTTCCCCCCAACAGCATATGAGCGTTCCAGTTCTTGGAACCTCACCAACACTAGGTGTGGTCAGTTTTCTTAAATTCTAGCCATTCTAATAGGTATGTGGTGGTAAATACTGTGATTTTAATTTGCATTTGCCTAAAGACTAATGACGATAAAGACTAATATGGTTTTTTCATATACTTATTTGCCTTCAGTGTGTGTTTTGTTTTATTTTGTGGTGAAATGTCTGCTCAAATATTTTGCCCATTTTTAATTGTATTTCCCCCAATCTCCAGTTTCCTTTTCATTGTCTTAACTGTTTTTTCTCCTATATATTTTATTGTTTTAAATTTTACATTTAGGTCAGTAATCCATTTTGAGTTAATTTTTCTTGTATGGTGCAAAGTGCTGATCAAAGTTCTTCTCTTTTTTTTAAATTTTCTTTTGGGATATGGCTATCCAATTGTTTTAGAGCCATTTTTTTAAAAAAAGACTATCCTTTCTCCAGTGAATTGCTTTTTCCTATTTGTCAAAATCACTTGTACATATAGATGTAGATCTATTTCTGGACTCTTGATCCTGTCCCAGTAATCTTTTTGTCTATCTTAAAACCATATGGTCTTAATTACCATTAAATCTAAAATTATGTCTAAATAAAAAAATTTATTTAAAAATATAAAAATTCAGAGACCTAATAGAAAATAAACAAAGGTATGGACAGTTTACAGAGAAGGAATTACAGTGGCTTTTAAACATGCAAAAAGATGCTCAACATCAACCATAATAAAATAAATGCAAATTAAAACTCCACTGAGATACAATTCCCACATTTCAGACTGTCAAATACTAAAAATTATAACAACACACTATATTGATGAGGGTGCAAGGAACGATTACTTTTATCCACTGATGGTACAAAGTTAAACTGGAACAATCTCTATGAAAAACAATTCAGTAACATTTATTTAAATTTTAAATGGGTTTAACCTTCGACCCAACAATTCCATTTCTAGGAATTTATCTTGCAGTATAGTTCAACATGTGCTCATAGAGCATGTTCAAGTATTTTCACTGTGGCATTTCTTAGAATAGCAAAAATAAAAAATAACCAAAATCTCTAGCAATAGAAAACTGGTGAAATAAATTATGATATAGTCATATAACAAAATACAGTTTACCAGAAAAAGAATGAGTCAGATGTATGAGATGTACTGGAATGATCTTCAAAATATACTGATGAGTGATAGTTTGAAAGTACTGAAGAGTGTTTTTAGTATGCTCACATTTGTGTGAAAAGGGGAACTATATACTTTAAAATGTATATATGCTTTCAGGGCACAGAATAGTTATGGAATAAAACCCAAGAAACTATGAATAGTGGCTGCCACTGGGGATGGGATAATAGGAAAAATCAGATGCTGAGGTAGAAGAAAAGTTAGTGTACATTATATAACCTTTTTTTCTGTTAGAATGTGTGTCTTTCTCTTTTAATAAGAAAAACTATTTATAAAGAAGGCAAAATAAAGGTGCATGCTTATCTCAAACGAAGAGTGAATATCTCAGAAAGTGTGAGATGATTTGATCATTTTCTTCTTTGTGCTCTTTTGCACTTAAAAAATTTTATAACATGAAAATGTGTTACTTCCATAATCAGAAAAATAAGTAATTTTAAGATATTCTTAGAAAGCACAAGAAAAAAATTAGCTTTACCTGAGATAATTAGACAATGCCTAAAAGAAGATGCTGCACTTGTTCTGTCATTCATATACACACACCGCTCAAAATCTATTTCCATAAGCAAAAGTCATCAAAAAAAAAGTAAGGAAGTACAACAAAGGAAAGTAAAAGCAAACCATTCTTTAAGTCCTTTAGTTTTTCAAATAAGACAAAGTTCTACCATCTGGTAGCCTGAGAAAAACTTCCTACCAAATGTATCATTATGACAGTATCATTATGACTTTCTTATGTTCTCATCATCAAAAAGAGTGGTGACATCACCATTAGTATAAGACTCAAACACCAGGAAAGTATTAAACAATACCTGATTTTTTTTACAGAGACCCCAAAATATAATGCTTGGGAAACATCCTAGGACTTTTTCTCTTTATATCACCAAAACTAAAAGTAAGGCTCTTAGGAAGGAACGGTATGAAAGTTTGGATGATCTGGCAAAATCACAGATAAGGATCATCCCCAAACCTCAGCCTTAAAAATATATTGTACAAAATAGGTGACACATCAACATACTCCTGACCTTTGAAAATAATGTCATTGAGGGCAGACTGTCAGAAAATAATTTGGCTAAGTGGAATCTTACCACATACATAGGGCATTTCTAATGGTCTTGAATTTAAAAGGTGGTCATTTCGCATTGCAAGGACACTAAAATTGTGCCCAGTTAAAGCCTTCCCAGTGTGGTATTATCTATAGAAGAACGGTAAGATAGAAATATAATGCAAGCCACATTTGTAACTTTAAATATTCCAGGAGCTACACTGCAAAAATGTAAAAGGAATACGAAATTCATTTTAATAATATATTTCATTTAACCCACTATATCCAAAATTTCATTTCAACATGTATTGAATATAAACAATTATTAATGAGATATCTCACATTATTTTTTTCATAGTGAGTCTTCGAAGTCCACTGTTGGACTAGCAACATTTCAAGTATCCACTAGTCACTTGTTGCTAGTGGCCACTATATTGGAAGGTACAGATCTAAAACATCTTGCTCATTAAGTGAGGGTTCAAAAAGTAAATATCAGAGACCTCCATTTTACTCCAACATATAATCTAAAAGCAGGACCTGTTTTTGGATGATGCCTACTGAAAACCAGTTTATGCTTGTAAACGAAAATCCTGCCTAACACCTTCAACACAAGCGTGCTCATTGGCTGAAGCCAAATATTCCATTTTAGAGCTTAATGCCTTTAATTTATATTTTTAATCACTGTTTACTAGGATATACCTTTGATTTTTTTTTTTTTTTTTTTTTTTTTTTTTTTTGTGGTACGCAGGCCTCTC
>NC_041222.1:4664301-4671157 GCF_002837175.3 Physeter macrocephalus
TGTTGCGGAGCACAGGCTCCGGACGCGCAGGCTCAGCGGCCATGGCTCACGGGCCCAGCCGCTCCGCGGCATGTGGGATCCTCCCAGACCGGGGCGCGAACCTGGTTCCCCTGCATCGGCAGGCGGACGCGCAACCGCCGCGCCACCAGGGAAGCCCTAGGATATACCTTTGAAAGAGCTCATATATTTTTAGGTTTCTGGTCCTATAGACTTTGAATAAATTATCAGTCTTAATATCTTTGTGAGAAAATACATAGATAGATAGATAGATAGGGATACATAAATCAACTTTGGGGGCAGAATATATCCTAATGCATAATGATGTCTCCCTTAGTACCCCATTTTATTGTCACAGAAGCCCAAGTGAAATAGAGTGAGTTTTATTGAATTTCTTTTACACAAACAGGGTGGAATTTGATAAAGGAATACAAAAAGTGTATCACAGACACTTTGCCCCTAATCTAAAATGGATACCTCCTAAAGGGCCCACCCTAAGGGAGATTTCTGCAGCACTTCAAACAGAATAGGTGATTCTCCTGACTCAAGTCTGCCTTCTTCCTAAGGCTGAGCATTCTGGAATCAAGACACTTGGATTGATGGCCAAGCTTCCACAAATTAGTCTGTTATTAGAAGGTGGCAAGAAGGTTGTTTTCTACTTCCCCGAAAACCTTTTTATCCTCTTTTTTTTCTAGGAGGGAATGAATACCAAGTGGAAAATGCTGTTATTGATAGCATCTGCTTTATCCTTGATGTTGATTAAGCATCATTTTCGGTAAATGCAGAAGACTGATGAGTTATCTTTAATGATTGGCAGAGTTGATCTAAAATGCTAAGTGTTGCCCCCAAATATTAATAAATATTCAGGGATTTATTTATTTATTTGAATATTTAATTAAATATTAAATTAAATAAATTAATAATTAATTAATCAGAAATTACTTCCCCTTTGGGGAACAAATCGAATCATAAATATATTAATTCTTTCATTTTTCAACATTCAACAAATATTTATTGAGCACCTTCTTGGTGCTAGGCCCTGTTCTAAGTGCTGGGAAAACAGGAATAACACAAAATGACTGCTCTTATGAAGCTTTACATTCTAGGTGGACAATAAGCAAAGAAATAGTCAATATAATGTCAGGAGCATTGTATTTTATGTAACAATACTATGAGGAAAGAAATTAGACAAGATAAGAGGATATAGAGCGTTGGGGGCTATTTCAGATACATTTTAAACTACATCAAAGTTCCATCTAATAGGAATAAGATTCAAAGTAATCTGCTACAGAAACACAACTATACTGGGAAACAAATTTTTTAACCTGCTAAAATTCTCTCACATAGAAAAACTCAAATTCTTCCTGCCTCCATACCTTCCTTTTTGATCTTTTTAAAATAAGCAATGCAATGCTACTGGTGCTATTTGAAAGTCAGCTATTTGTGGGAGCTAATGTCTTTTAAAATTAACCTTATTGCTTTGGTATCATGTTCTACATGTTATTTGCCCTCCTGAGGTGTTGTGCCTTAATAGAAAGGACTTGTGGTCACTTGTAACAGTATTAACATCATTTTTTTGAAGATAATGTGCTATCTTAGTCGAAAAAGAAATAATAGATCGTAAGCTCATTGCAGGGGCCTGGATTCCAGAACTGGAATGTCACATCAGAACTAGATGCCATGTATTCCAGAACAGGAGTATTGTGCCTGGCATATAGTAGTTTTGTAGTAATTATCTGGCTAATAAGTGAGTGAATGAATGGATCTGAATTCTAGGGTTTTTTTGTTATTCAATTGCAATAGGCATTTGTTCAAATTTAACACTAAAATGCCTTTTTTTCTTGTATCTAAAGAATAAAGAAGAACCTAAAGAAGATTAATCTCTGCTGGTAAGAATCTTTGTTCTGTAAGTACTTTACAAACTGTATGGAGGGCAAACTGGCTGGAGTCAGGTGGATTCTAATGGCAATGGCAATCAGAAAGAACAGAAAACTAGACTGAATTCTCTAGAGGCAACCACTGACAAATTTATTGGGTTATCACTTCAGAAATATTTTGAGTTTATATGGACATCTCCCAAGTTTGCTCACTTGACACACTCATTTGCTTATACCAGACAAGTTTTTGACATTTTCTATAGTTTAATTATCTCTGTCCAGGATGATATTTTTCTTTAGATTGATAGCCCTCTTTAGTCAACCATGTTTTCTACCATTGACCATTGTGTAGAACCCAAGAATTAGTGAAACCAACCTTAAAAAAAACAACCTTTTTTAAAGTTCTCCAGTTGTCATTGTATATATTTTTTTAATTTTTATTATTATTTTTTTTTTGTGGTACACGGACCTCTCACTGTTGTGGCCTCTCCCATTGAGGAGCACAGGCTCCGCGGCCATGGCTCACGGGCGCAGCCGCCCCGCGGCACGTGGGATCCTCCCAGACCGGGGCACGAACCCGTGTGCCCCGCATCGGCAGGCGGATTCTCAACCACTGCGCCACCAGGGAAGTCCCTGTATATTTTTAATAAAGTTGGGTGATTTGGATTTTGAAAGAGCACAAATATTGAGCAATCCTATAATGAAATATCTTTGGCTAAAAACATCTATGAAATGTCAAAAAGGATACACTTTTAAAGGTTTTACGTTTAATATGATTTTGAAATAATTATAGATTCACAGGAAGTTGCAAAGATAGTACAAAGAAGTCACATGTACCTTTCACCCAATTTCCCTCAATGTTACATCTTTCATAATGGTAATCTAATAAGAAAACAGGAAATCAATGTTGGGACAATGTATGTGTATAATTATATGACATTTTATCACATGTGTAGATTCCTGTAACCACCACAGCAATCAAGATACAAAACTATTTCATCACCATAAAGATCTCCTCTGAGCTACCATTTGTAGACCCACCCAGTTCCTCTCCCTGACTCTCCCTAAACCCTAGGACCACTAATCTATTTTTATCTCTGTAATTTTGTCTCTTTGAGAATGTTTTATGAATGGAATCATATAGTATATGATCTATTGAGATGAGATTTTTTCACTCAGCATAATGCCTTGAGATTCAGCCAGGTTGTTGTTTATATTAATAGGTCATTCCTTTTTCATGCTGTGTAGTATTCCACAAAGGGATGTACCAAAGTTTGTTTAAGCATTCACCTATTGAGGGACATTTTGATTGATAGTTCTTACTGCACATGAAAAATACTGTTCTACTTCCTTTTGGCTCCAGGGTTTCGGATACGAAATTCACTTTCATTCAAATTATTTTTCCCTTATAGGTGAATCATTTCTGACTACTTTTAAGATTTTTTCATCTTAGGTTTCAGAAATTTGACTATCATGTGCCTTAGCATGTATTTCTTTAGGTTTATCCTGTTTGGGATTCACCCAGCTTCTTGAATCTGTATGTTTGTGTCTTTTGCCAAATATTAGGGAGTGTTCATCCATTTAAAAAATAATTTTCAGCCCCACCTCTTTCTTTCCTCTGCAATTCCAATTAAATGAATATTAGGTTTTTTGTTATAGTCTCACTTGTCTCTGAGATGCTGTTTTTTTTTTTTCCAGTTTTTTTTCTCTCTGTTGTTCAGCTTCAGTGATTTCTATTATTCTGTCTTCAAGTTCACTGACTCTTTCCTCCATCCACTTCATTCTACTGTTAAGCCTATCCATTGAGTTTTTATTTCAGGAATTGTATTTTTTTTTTTTTTTTTTTTTGTGGTATGCGGGCCTCCCTCTGTTGTGGCCTCTCCCGTTGCGGAGCACAGGCTCCGGACGCGCAGGCCCAGCGGCCATGGCTCACGGGCCCAGCCGCTCCGCGGCATGCGGGATCCTCCCAGACCGGGGCGCGAACCCAGTTCCCCTGCATGTGCAGGCGGACGCGCAACCACTGCGCCACCAGGGAAGCCCAGGAATTGTATTTTTAAGTTCTAAAATTTATATTTGGTTCTTCTTTATATCTTCTATATCTTTGATTTTCTATATCTTTGACTTTCAAATTCTTTGCTGTGACTTTCAACTTCTTTGCTGTGACTTTCTATTTCTTCATGTTTCAAGTATTTGTATTTGCCCACTGAGGCATTTTTACAATGGCTGCTTTACAATCCTTGTCAGATAAAACTAATATCTGTGTTATCAAGGCATCTGCGTATTGTCCTTTCTCATTCAAGTTGAGGTCTTCCTGATTCTTGGAATGATGAGTGATTATTTATTGAAACCTGGATATTTTGGGTATTATGAGACTCTGGATCTTATTTAAATCTTGCGTTTTCACAGGCATCCTCTGATACTGCTCCAGCTGGAAAATGGGTTGGCACCTCCCTATTACTGTCAGTTGAGAGGTGAAATTTCAGGTTCTCAACTCTGCCTCTATTGGAACTTAGTGGGGAGGGGCTCCTTGTTACCAATGAGTGGGGATGAGAGTTTAGGCTCCCTACATGGTCTCCACTGACACTGACCACAGGGAGATGGCCACAGCTGCTGAGCAGTGGTGAAGGTTCTA
Source organism: Physeter macrocephalus (assembly GCF_002837175.3). NCBI lineage: Eukaryota > Metazoa > Chordata > Mammalia > Artiodactyla > Physeteridae > Physeter > Physeter macrocephalus. The sequence goes on from NC_041222.1 coordinate 4,668,808, forward strand.
ACCCCCACTAACCTCCTCCAACTCCACACCAGTGAGGAGGGTCAGGGGAGCCTCATTACAGGCTGGTGAGGGTGGAAGTTTCAGCTCTCCACTTGGTCTTTGCTGGAGGGATGGATATGGGGTCACAATTTTTCTGTGGTATTGGGCTGGAGTAGAGTGAGTAGTGCCTAAAAGTTTTCTGCCTTGCTAGGCTGCCCTTTTCCTAGTCCTTTAGTTGTAAAGAGCAGGTTTTTCTCAGGGTTCTTTTTGTGTCTATACCCTTTGGCATTTCTGGGTTGCTGGCTTCTCTTGCACTCAATCTGGGATACACGTGGCAGAAAAAACAAGGAACTCACTGTCATGTCGATCCATGAGTTCTGAGGTGCCTACCTGAACTGGCTTCTTTGCTTTCAGAGTCTTCTTTTGTTTGCTCTATACATAATATCCAGGGATTGTAGCTATACTTAGGGGTAGGAATAGGAAAAATTAGGACTATTCCATTTTTCTGGAAGCACAAGTCACTTAAAGTTATTCTTATTTTACAAAAATCCCCAGTTTATGAAAGGGAAGTTCCCTCATAACCTTTTCAATTATGTAATTAATTTAAAAGTACAACAAAACCTTAGGTGCATCCTATCTTTAAGTGGAAATCAAAGGTGAACATCTGGACCCCCTACTCCAACCCCTTTACTTCAAAACATAAGAGTATTATCACATAATAAACTACTAATGTTTGATAAATTAAAACTGTATTTTCTATGAATATACATTATTTTCTGGCTCTGTTAATTTTTAAAATATATCACCCCCCGCAAAAGAAACCATACTGTCCCTTGTCTTCCTGCCCTTGATCATAACCTCTTCACCCTAATGTAGACCTTATTGTTCCAGACTCAGTTTCTATTTATTCTCCAAGTGGTTTCCCTTAGCCCCAAATTTAGGTTGAATGTCCCATTTATATGCTCTGTTTTCCCTATTAGCACTTATCATTCTGTACTGTAATTATCTATTTAATATCATCTTTCCTGCTCATCTATCAGCTTCCTGAGGACAGGAGAATATCTAAATGTTCATAGTTATAGAACCAGCACCAAATAGTGCCTGTCATATTAGAGGGATGCAACATATATTTGTTGAATGAGCAGATTACTCTTAACATGATTTTCATTTTGTATCCAGGGATCAAGAAGCAGGAGAACCTCAGCTCTCAGACTGGTTTAATCATAAGTAAGAACCAAAATTTCTGCTCATAAAGTAATAATAATAATAATATAACTCTATTTGAATGGGGAAGATTTTTTTTCATCCTCAAATTTTAGCTAACCTGGGAGGTTTCCAGGATTTGGAATGTTTACTTTTAAGGCTTGTATATACAATCTTAGGACCTATTTATCAAGAATTAGGCAATTAAGGGTCATAATGAGAAAGATGTTTTCTGGTTTAACATTCCTGGTTTTATTAGGAGAAAAAAAAATCTCTTTAGTAACAGCCTGAAAAATGCCATTAATGACTCCTCTTGATTTTGGCATTAACATTCGGGGGAGAATTTCATTCCTTATAATGGCTGTATACCATAATTTAAGTATTAGCCATTCACTGTTGGTTTTGTATTGTTTGCAGTTTGGGGGCTATTGTAAGTAATATTTCAACAAATAGCCTTACACATATGTTTTGTAAACTGCTGTGTGAATTTATCTGTAATACAAATTCCCATTATGGCATCATTGGTTTAAGAGGTTGTGAACATTTTAAATATTGCTTCAGGCTGCTAAATTGCCCTTTAACAATTATACTATTTATTTTCTAATCTACAGAGGATAAATGTTAATAATTTTTGTTTTATAGATCTACATTTTATTCTAGTAGTATCAAACATTTTATTACTTGAAAAACGTAGTTGAAATATCTCAATTCAATTTGTATTTCTGTAATTATTATCAAATTTGAGCATCCTCTATGTTTACTATTTATTTGTATTTCATCTTATAAGAATTCTTTTTTATATTTATATTTTTTAATGGACTGCAGGTGCAGAGAATTAGACGAATAATAATCCTTGCTTCATGACTTACTCTCATCATTAGTTCATGCAAAATCCACTTATTTTATTTATTTGTGTGCATTCTTGCTTATTTTTAATGAAGCAAAAATTACAACCTTCTATAACGTCAACATCTAGCTTTGTGTCCTTTTCTATACCCCCACTCTGTTTCCTTGCCTAGTCCCTGAAATAACCACAGTCCTGAATCCTGGTTCATCAACCCCTTGCTTTCTTTTTTATTTTTATTTATTTACTTATTTAAAACATCTTTATTGGAGTATAATTGCTCTACAATGATGTGTTAGTTTCTGCTTTATAACAAAGTGAATC
>NC_041222.1:4671198-4686142 GCF_002837175.3 Physeter macrocephalus
AGTCCATTCTCTAGTAGGTCTGCATCTTTATTCCCGTCCTGCCCCTAGGTTCTTCATGACCATTTTTTTTTTTTTTTAGATTCCATATATATGTGTTAGCATACGGTATTTTTTAAAGTATAAGCTTATATCCTCCATGGGTATTCTGGAAAAGTCTATTATAAAATTTTAGTTGTTTATATCAGTAATTGATAAAGAGGATATCATGATGTATGTAATCTTCAGGGATTTATTTTTTGCCTTAATATTAGATTGCTAAAATTCATCTCCAAATTGCATATCACTGACATTCATTTTGATGGCTGCATAATAATTGAATGTGGAACTATACCACAGTTTGTTCATCTACTGCTTCATTAAAGGGCACTTGAACTGTTTCTAGGTTTTTGCTGCTACGAACATTAAGAACTAATGCTCTTTTAAGATGTCTTTCCAGAGAGTTCAAGTAGTTTAAAAGGTGAAAAAAAATTATAGATAAAATAGCTGCCCAACATCTTCAACATTTGTCTCCCTCATTCCACTCCAATCGTACTGGCCTCCTTGATATTCCTCAGATACACCAAGCATGCTCTCACCTCAGGGCCTTTGTACCTTCTGTTTTCCTGCATGAACCATCCATCTTCTGTATAGTCAAATGGCTCATTCTCGCACTTCCATCAAGACTCCACACAAATGTTATTTTATCAGTGAAGCCTTCTCCAACCACCCATATAAAATGGCCCCTCCCATTCCCTTTTTCCCTCACCCAGTTTTATTTTTCTCCATTGCATTCATCAACTCTTGTTTATTCATTTATTATCTGCCTCTCCCAATAGAAAGTGCCTAGAAATGAATCCTAGACATAGCAGAGGCTCAATATTTGTAGATTAAATAAATACATGAAACCTTTTGACTAATCGAAATGACAGCATTTTCATAACATAACATACCATTACATAATAGTGGTAGAAGGCATTCTTTCATTAGAGGGCTTTTGCTTTACTATTAAGCATCATGGATTTTAGTTTAAAATGAAATGACCAGGAATTCCCTGGCAGTCAGTGGTTAAGACTCAGCACTTTCACTGCCATGGGCCGGGGTTCGATCCCTAGTCGGAGAACTAAGATCCCACAAGCTATGCAGTGCAGCCAAAAAAAAAAAAAAAAAAAAAAAAAAATTAAAACTTAAAAAAAAAAAAGTAATTGGGTAACATCTATTAAAAATGAACATACATAAAAGGAATCCTACTCCTACGACTGATAAAAATAACAGCAACAGTACACAAAGAATAAGATTAAGAAAGTTTATTGTATCATTTTTCATAGTGAGAAAAATCCCCAAAATAAAATGAATACCTATTCGTAAGGAAGTGGCTAAACTCCACACTGTGGAATATTATGCAGCCATTTTAAAAAATGAATAAGAATTAGTCCAGATAACCTGGAAGGATTTTCACAAGGTTGTACTGAGTAAGAAAAACAGGATGCAGAAAGGTGTGCATTATTTCATTATTGTAAAACAAACAAGATTTTAAAAGCCTGGATACATATGTGTATCTATGTATATGTGTATACTATATGCATATTATCTATAGAATTATGTGAATAAGGAGGAAAAAAGAAAAGAGCACAAACTAGGCTGCTAATATGGTGATCCAGCCAGGAGGTGGAGAAACTGTATACTGATAGAGCAGGAGTAGAGGTGGAAATTCTCTATTACTATTCTATCATGATTCTATCCATTTATAGTAAATTTATTTCCAATATATCATCTTCATAAGAATCTTTATGTAGTCATATCCACTACGTTTCCATAAACTAGTGAGGCATTATAGCATAGTTATTAGAGCTAGAGGTTCTAAAGTCAAAATAAGTTATTATTTTAATCCTCTTTTTTGGGAGAAAAACTGAGTCTTAGTAAGTAGTCTATAAAAGATAAGGATTATTGGCTATTGAAAACACTAAAATTATAAGGAATATTGATGATGACTGTGGCAGGAAGACCTTATGATTGTCCCCAATGATCCCCATATCCTGGTATTCATGTCCTTGTGTAGTCCCCCCCACCTGTCCAGCTGCATTGTGAGCTGAATGTAGTGATTTCCTTCCAATCTATAGAATATAACAAAGATGATGGGATGTCCCTTTCATGATTAGGTTACATAAGATTGTGATTTCCATCTTACTAGCAGACTCTCTTTCTTGCTGTCTTTGATGAAGCAAGTTGAAATGTTGGAGAGGCCCTCATAGCAAGGAACTGAGGGCAGTCATCAGCCAACAGCTAGAAAGGAACTGAGGCCCTCAGTCCAACAACCCTCAAGGAACTGAATTCTGCCAACAACCATGTAAGTGAGTTTAGAAGCAGATCTTTTCCCAGTTGAGTCTTCACATGAGACCTTATCTCCAGCCAACATCTTGACCGCAGCCTTGTGAGAGACCCAGAAGTAGAAGGTCCAGCTAAACCATGCCCAGATTATTATTATTTTTTAAATAGATTTTATTTATTTATTTATTTATTTACTGGCTGCGTTGCGTCTTCCGTGGCTGTGCGCGGGCTTTCTCTAGTTGCCGAGGGCTTCTTGTGGCAGTGGCTTCTCTTGTTGTGGAGCACAGGCTCCAGGCACGCAGGCTCAGTAGTTGTGGCACACGGGCTTAGTTGCTCCACGGCATGTGGGATCTTCCTGAACCAGGGCTGGAACCCGTGTCCCCTGCATTGGCAGACGGATGCTTAACCACTACACCACCAGGGAAGCCCCATGCCCAGATTCCTGAACCACAGAAACTGTGAGATAATAAAGATGTGCTGCTTTAAGACATTAAGTTTTGGGGTAATTTGTTACACAGCAATAGATAACTAATACAGATACTGTACCTGAAAATGGTGTGATGCCATGAAAAATACTAAAATTGTGGGAGCGGTTTTGGAACTGGGCAGTAGATGGAACCTGGAAAGATTTTCCAGCTCATGGTAGAGCAAGCCTAAATTTTTTTGAATGGACTGTTAGTAGAAATATGAACTTTGAGGATGCTGTCAGTGAGAGCTCAAAAGGAAGTGAGGAAGATATTATTGGAAACTGTAGGAAGGGGGATCTTTGTTATGTAGTGACAGAAAGCATGACATTGCCCCCTTCAGTTATGTGGAAAACAGAACATGTACCTAATGAGCTTGGTTTTGTAGATAAGGAGATTTCTAAGATTCCTTCTTGCTGTTTATAATAAAATGTTAGGAAATGAACTATAAAATAAAATAGGCTACTTTCTTTGCAACTTCTGGTCCTAGACAAGATGACAAAGACTCACTTTCCCTTTTACTTCCCTCAAAATAAAATAAAATCCTGGAAATAATTACAGACAAACATAAAAGGACTTGGAAAAGTGGAAAGAGGAAGCAGGCTGGCTAGGGACCTTAGGACTTGAGGAACAACATGGTGGTGAGTCCCTGAGATTTCTTTTTGTCTCCCATATATCCCAGACTGGGCACTGAAGAAGGCCCACAACTCAAACCACCAAAATGTGTAGATTTTTAAAAGTTCTAGGAAAAGCCAGCTCTCTCTGGCTGAAGGCCCAGAAAAGAGGCAGCACAGCTGAGACCTGGTGGGGAACCCCATCTTCACTCTGTACCTGGCTGGTCTGCTCTGCCTGCACCAGCAGCACCTGCAAGAGTAGGCAGCTGACTCTACCAGAAGTACCAATAGGCCCAGTGTCTCCTGGCCCTCCACTCAGCAGCAGAGGGAGACCTATATCCAAAATCTCCTGGCCTCCATTCAGTGGCAAAGAATGGCTCCCAGCACTACCACCAGAGGCAGAAGGAGGCCCAGGCAGATGTTTCCCTCCCTCAGTGGCACTGGCACAGATGGAACAGAAGCCTGTTGGCACAAGGTAAGATAGAGAGAAGCTAGAGAGAAGAAGATAGAGATAGAAGATAGAAGATAGAGAGAAGTTCCTGGGAAACACTCTCTGTCCCACAGACTCAGCCTCCTCCATCCACCACCTAGCAGCATTGGGGACCCCAGGAAAGTGCCTTCCACACCCCTTAGGCAACACCATCAGTGATTAGGCAGGCATTGGGTGGTAGCCTTGAGAACAGGTTCAGGGAAACATTCACTACCCCATGGCCCAGCATCTCCCATGCTCCCACTAGCAGGATCTGCCTGGGAAATCACACTCGGCCTCTGCAGGCAGCATCTGCAGGATCAAACAGGATCAAACAGGAGCCCCGGTGGTGCCAGGGGAAAGAAGTGGACTTGAAAAGCACTGTATAGGCTCTGAAACCTATACTGTCACTGGAACCACAGCTGAAAAACGTAAGCAAGGGACTATGCACGAAACATAAACAGGGTGACTGCCTGCTGAAAGAAAAGACTTAAATAGGATTCAGGGTCTCATAACTTAATTCTCAAAACGTTCCAGATACAAAAAATCACTCATCATACCAAGGACCAGAAAAGTCACAACCTGAATGAGAAAAGGCAATCAACTGATATCAATATAGAGATAAACCAAATGTTAGAATTATCTGACAAGGATTTTAGAGCAGCTATCATAAAAAATGTTTCAGGGGCAAGGGATAATTTGGAAGATTGGTATTGACATATACACACTACTATTATAAAATAGATAACTAATAAGAACCTACTGTATAGCACAGGGAACTCTACTCAATACTCTGTAATGACCTATATAGGAAAAGAATCTAAAAAAGAGTGGATATATGTATATGTATAACTGATTCACTTTGCTGTACAGCAGAAACTAACACAACATTGTAAATCAACTATACTCCAATAAAAAATTAATTTAAAGAAATAAACAAAAATCCAACTCCTGATTTTCCTGAAAAAAAAAAAATGCTTTGGGGCTTCCCTTGTGGCGCAGTGGTTGAGAGTCCGCCTGCCGATGCAGGAGACACGGGTTCGTGCCCCGGTCCGGGAAGATCCCACATGCCGCTGAGCAGCTGGGCCCATGAGCCGTGGCCGCTGAGCCTGCGCGTCCGGAGCCTGTGCTCCGCAACAGGAGAGGCCACAACAGTGAGAGGTCCGCATACCGAAAAAAAAAAAAAAAAAAAAAAAAAAAGCTTCAACAAGCAATTCCAACTTATCTCAAAACAGATGAAAAAATAGAAAACTTCAGCAGAAACATTTCTATCTGTAGAAGGACACATACCATATACTATCATTTATATATTACTTTATAGAATGCAATGTAACACTACATACTATTTAGGGATATACACATATAGGCAAAAATATAAGGATACGAATTGCAAGAATGATCAGCAAATTTGTGATTTGTGATTGTGGTTACCTTTGTGATAGGAAGGAAATGCAACTAGAAAGGGATACATGGTATGCTTCATCTAGATGTGAAATGTTTTGTTTCTTAAGCTTCAGTGTTGGTACATGTTCATCATAATAGTCTTTACTTTTTTTTTTTTTTTTTTTTTTTTTTTTTCGGTACGCGGGCCTCCCCCTGTTGTTGCCTCTCCCGTTGCGGAGCACAGGCTCCGGACGCACAGGCTCAGCAGCCATGGCTCACGGGCCCAGCCGCTCCGCGGCATGTGGGATCTTTCCGGACCGGGGCACGAACCCGTGTCCCCTGCATTGGCAGGCGGACTCTCAACCACTGCGCCACCAGGGAAGCCCTGGTCTTTACATTTTATGTCTGAAATATTTAATAATAAAAATGACTATTGAAAAACTCTACTAAGTGATGTTTATCTCTTATCGTTTGAAACTTTCCACTTAGTACCTTAAACAAAGCATTAGAGCTTAATGTGGTTAATTTTTGCTTTAACTTTTAAAGTTTTTAAATAAAAATATAAAAGAAGAAATAGAAAATTAGAATATCTTAAAGGAACTGAGTCAGAGGGGAAAAAATCTTTTCACAAAAATAACTCTAGGCCATTTACAAAAATTAACTCAAAATTGATCAAAAATCTAAATGTGTCCTCCCATGTCTTGGCTATTGTAAATAGTGCTGCTATGAACTTTGGGGTGCATGTATCTTTTCGAACTAGAGTTTTCTCCCTATATATATGCCCAGGAGTAGGATTGCAGAATCATATGGTAACTCTATTTTTAGTTTTTTAGGAAACCTCCATACAGTTCTCCATAGTGGCTGCAGTAATTTACATTCCCATCAACAATGTAGGAGGGTTCCTTTTTCTCCACATCCTCTCCAGCATTTATTATTTGTAGATTTTTTAATGATGGCCATTCTGACTGGTATGAGTTGATAACTCATTGTAGTTTTGGTTTGCATTTCTCTAATAATTAGCGATATTGAGCATCTTTTCATGTGCCTATTGGCCATCTGTCTTCTTTGGAGAAATGTCTATTTAGGTCTTCTGCCCTTTTTTTGGATTGGGTTGTTTGGTTTCTTTTTATATTAAGCTGTATGAGCTGTTTGTATATTTTGGAAATTAATCCCTTGTTTGTAGCATAATTTGTAAAAATTTTCTCCCAGTCCTTAGGTTGTTTCTTCATCATTTATGGTTTCCTTTGCTGTGCAAAAACTCTTAAGTTTAATTAGGTCCCATTTGTTTATTTTTGTTTTTATTTCCATTACTCCAGGAGATGGATCCAAAAATATATTGCTGCAATTTATGTCAAAGAGTATTCTGCCTATGTTTTCCTCTAGGAGTTTTATAGTATCCAGTCTTACTTTAGGTCTTTAATCCATTTTGAGTTTATTTTTGTATACGGTGTTAGAGAATCGTCTAATTTCATTCTTTTATATGTAGCTGTCAAGTTTTCCCAGCACCACTTACTGAAGAGACTGTCTTTTCTCCATTGTATATTCTTGCCTCCTTTGTCATAGATTAATTGACCGTAAGTGTGTGGTTTTATTTCTGGGCTTTCTATCCTTTTCCATTGATCTCTATGTCTGGTTTTGTGCCAGTACCATACACACTGGCACAAAACCAGTTTTGATAAATGTAGCTTTGTACTATAGCCTGAAGTCAGGGAGTGTGATTCCTGAGCTCCATTCTTCTTCCTCAAGATTGTTTTAGCTATTTGGAGTCTTTTGTGTTTCCATACAAATTTTAAAATTTTTTATTCTGGTTCTGTGAAAAATGCCATTGGTAATTTGATAGGGATTGCATTGAATATGTAGATTGCGTTGGGGACTATAATCATTTTAACAATATTGATTCTTCCACTCCAAGAACATGGTTTATTTGTCCATCTGTTTGTGTTGTCTTCAATTTCTTTCATCAGCATCTTATAGTTTTCAGAATACAGGTCTTTTGTCTCCTTAGATAGGTTTATTCCTAGGCATTTCATTCTTTTTGATGTGATGGTAAACAGGATTGTTTCCTTAAATTCTCTTTCTGATATTTCTCTTTCTGTTAGTGTCTATAAATGCAACAGATTTCTGTATATTAATTTTGTATCCAGCAACTCTACCAAATTCATTGATGAGCTCTCGTAGTTTTCTGGTAGTGTCTCTAGGATTTTCTATGTATAGTATCATGTCATCTGCAAACAGTGACCATCTTACTTCTTCTTTTCCAACTTGGATTCTTTTATTTATTTTTCTTCTCTGATTACTGTGGCCAAGACTTCCAAAACTATGTTGAATAAAAGTGGTGAGAGTGGACATCCTTGTTTTGTTCCTGATCTTCGAGGAAATGCTTTAGCTTTTTACCATTGAGTATGATGTTAGCCCCGAGTTTGTCATATATGGCCTTTATTATGTTGAGATATGTTCCCTCTATGCCTACTTTCTAAAGAGTTTTTATCATAAATGGATGTTGAATTTTATCAAAAGCTTTTCCTGCATCTATTGAGATGATCACATTGTTTTTATTCTTCTATTTGTTAATGTGGTATATCAAATTGACTGATTTGCGCATATTGAAAAATCCTTGCATCCCTGGGATAAATCCCACTTGATCATGGTGTATGATCCTTTTAATGTATTGTTGCATTCAGTTTACTAGTATTTTGTTAAGGATTTTTGCATCTATGTTCATCATTTTATTGGCATGTAATTTCTTTTCTTGTGATACCTTTGTCTGGTTTTGGCATCAGGGTGATGGTGACCTCGTAGAATGAATTCGAAAGTGTTCCTTCCTCTGCAATTTTTTGGAATAGTTTCAGAAGGTTAGGTGTTAACTCTTCTCTAAATGTTGGTAGAATTCACCTGTGAAGCCATCTGGTCCTGGACTTTTGCTTATTGGGAGTTTTTAAATTACTGATTCAATTTCAGTACTGGTAATTGGTCTGTTCATATTTTCTATTGCTTCCTGGTTCAGTCTTGGGAGATTATACCATTCTAAGAATTTTATCATTTCTTCTAGGTTGTCTATTTTATTGGCATATAGTTGCTCGTAGTAGTCTCTTATGATCCTTTGTATTTCTGTGGTGTCAGCTGTAAATTCTTCTTTTTCATATCTGATTTTATTGATTTGGACCCTCTATCCTTTTTTCTTTTTCGTTTTTAAAAAAATTTATTTCTTTATTTCTTTATTTATTATTTTTTGGCTGCATTAGGTCTTTGTTGCTGCGTGCGGCTTTCTCTAGTCGTGGCGAGCGGGGGCTACTCTTCATTGTGGTGTGCGGGCTTCTCATTGTGGTGGCTTCTCTAATTGTGGAGCTTGGGCTCTAGGCATGTGGGCTTCAGTAGTTGTGGCTCGCAGGCTCTAGAGTGCAGGCTCAGTAGTCGTGGCACATGGGCTTAGTTGCTCCGCGGCATGTGGGATTGTCCTGGACCAGGGCTCAAACCCGTGTCCCCTGCATTGGCAGGTGGATTCTTAGCCACTGTGCCACCAGGGAAGCCTTATCCTTTTTTCTTGATGAATCTGGTTAAAAGTTTATCCATCTTGTTTATCTTTTCAAAGAACCAGCTTTTAGTTTCATTGATCTTTTCTATTGCTTTTTAGTCTCTATTTCATTTATTTCTGATCTTTTTGTGTGTGTGTGGTACGCGGGCCTCTCACTGTTGTGGCCTCTCCTGTTGCGGAGCACAGGCTCCAGACGCGCAGGCTCAGTGGCCATGGCTCATGGGCCCAGCCGCTCCATGGCATGTGGGATCTTCCCAGACTGGGGCATGAACCCATGTCCCCTGCATCAGGAGGCAGACTCCCAACCACTGTGCCACCAGGGAAGCCCCTGCTCTGATCTTTATGATTTCTTTCCTTCTACTAAATTTGGGTTTTGTTTGTTCTTTCTCCAGTGGCTTTAGGCATAAGGTTAGGTTGCTTATTTGAGAGTTTTGTTTCCTGAGGTAAACTTGTATCGCTATAAACTTCCCTCTTAGAACTCCTTTTGCTGCATCCCATAGGTTTTGGATCATCGTGTTTTCATTTTCATTTGTCTCTAGGTATTTTTTTATTTCCTCTTTGATTTCCTCAGTGATCCATTAGTTGTTTAGTAGCATATTGTTTAGCCTCCATGTGTTTGTGTTTTTTGCAGTTTTTTTTTTCTTGTGGTTGATTTCTAGCCTCATAGCATTGTGGTTGGAAAAGATGCTTGACATGATTTCAGTTTTCCTAAATTTATTGAGGCTTTGTTTATGGCATGTGGGATCTTCCCAGACTGGGGCATGAACCCATGTCCCCTGCATCAGGAGGCAGACTCCCAACCACTGTGCCACCAGGGAAGCCCCTGCTCTGATCTTTATGATTTCTTTCCTTCTACTAAATTTGGGTTTTGTTTGTTCTTTCTCCAGTGGCTTTAGGCATAAGGTTAGGTTGCTTATTTGAGAGTTTTGTTTCCTGAGGTAAACTTGTATCGCTATAAACTTCCCTCTTAGAACTCCTTTTGCTGCATCCCATAGGTTTTGGATCATCGTGTTTTCATTTTCATTTGTCTCTAGGTATTTTTTTATTTCCTCTTTGATTTCCTCAGTGATCCATTAGTTGTTTAGTAGCATATTGTTTAGCCTCCATGTGTTTGTGTTTTTTGCAGTTTTTTTTTTCTTGTGGTTGATTTCTAGCCTCATAGCATTGTGGTTGGAAAAGATGCTTGACATGATTTCAGTTTTCCTAAATTTATTGAGGCTTTGTTTATGGCCCAGCATGCGATCTATCCTGGAGAATGTTCCATGTGCACTTGAAAAGAATGTGTATTCTGCTGCTTTCAGGTGAAATGCTCTATAAATATCAATTAAGCCCATCTGGTCTAATGTGTCATTTAAAGTCTGTGTTTCCTTATTGATTTTCTGCCTGGATGATCTGTCTATTGATGTAAGTGGGGTGTTAAAGTCCCCCACTATTATTGTGTTACTGTCAATTTCTCCTTTTTTTTTTTTAATACTTATTTATTTGGCAGCACTGGGACTTAGTTGAAGCACGCAGGATCTTCTCTGTGGCATGCAGGATCTTTAGTTGCAGTGCGCAAACTCTTAGTTGCGGCATATGGGATCTAGTTCCCTGACCAGGGATCAAACCCAGGCCCCCTGCATTGGGAGTGCAGAGTCCTAGCCACTGGAACACCGAGGAAGTCCCCAATTTCTCCTTTTACGTCTGTTAACATTTGCCTTATATATTGAGGTGCTCCTATGTTGGGTGCATATATATATTTACAATTGTTATATCTTCTTTTTGGATTGATCCTTTGATCTTTATGTAGTGTCGTTCTTTGTCTCTTGTGACACAGTCTTTATTTTAAAGTCTCCTTTGTCTGATATAAGTATTACTTACTCCAGCTTTCTTTTGATTTCCATTTGTGTGGAATACCTTCTTCCATCTCCTCACTTTCAGTCTGTATTTGTCTTTAGATCTGAAGTGATTCTCTTGTAGGTAGCATATATATGGGTCCTGTTTTTGTATCCATTCAGCCAGTCTATGTCTTTTGGTTGGAGCATTTAGTCCATTTGTATTTAAGATAATTATTGATATGTATGTTCCTATTGTAACTTTGTTAATTGTTTTGGATTTGTTTTTGTAAGTCTTTCTTCTTTCGTTCTCTTCTCTTGTGATTTGATGACTATCTTTAGTGTTGTTTGGATTCATTTTTCTTTTTTGTGTGTATAACTATTGTAGATTTTTGTTTTGCCATTACCATGAGGCTTTTGTATAGCAGCCTATATATATGTATGTATTTATGTATATATATATACACACACACGTGTGTGTGCATGTGCACTTGTTTTAAGTTGCTGATCTCTTAATTTCAAATGCATTTTAGACACCCTGCATTTATACTCTCTTCCCCTCATGATTACTGTTTTTGATATTATATTTTACATCTACTTATTTTGTATATCCCTTAACTGCAGATGGATACAGATGATTTTACTACTTTTGTCTAGTAACCTCTCTACTAGCTTTGTGTGTGGGTGATTTCCTACCTTTATTGTATGTTTGCCTTTACCCATGAGCTTTTCCATTTTGTAATTTTGTTTCTAGTTGTGGTCTTTTCTTTCCCACCTAGAGAAGTTCCTTTAGCATTTGTTGTAAAGCTGGTTTGGTGGTGCTGAATTCTTTTAGTTTTTGCTTGTCTGTAAAGCTTTTGATTGCTCCATCAAATCTGAATGAGAGGGCTTCTCTGGTGGCACAGTGGTTAAGAATCCGCCTGCCAATGCAGGGGACACGGGTTCAAGCTCTGGCCCAGGAAGATCCCACATGCCGCGGAGAAACTGGGCCCGTGCACCACAACTACTGAGCATGAGCTCTAGAGCCCGCAAGCCACAACTACTGAGCCTGCGTGCCACAACTACTGAGGCCTGCATACCTAGAGCCTGTGCTCCACAACAAGAGAGGCCACAACAATGAGAGGCCTGCGCACAGCAATGAAGAGTAGCCCCTGCTCACCGCAACTAGAGAAAGCCCGCGTGCAGCACCGAAGACCCAACACAGCCAAAAGTAAAGAAAGAAAGAAACTTATTTTTTAAAAAATCTGAATGAGATCCTTGCTGGGTAAAGTATTCTTGGCTGTAGGTTTTCCTCCTTTATCTCTTCAAGTATATTGTGCCACTCCCTTATGGTCTGCAGTTTCTGCTGAAAAATCAGCTGATAGCCTTATGGGAGTTCTCCTGTATACTGTTTGTTGATTTTCCCTTGTTGCTTTTAATATTCTCTCTTTATCTTTAATTTTTGTCACTTTGATTACAATGTGTCTCAGTGTGTGCCTCTGTGGGTTAATCCTGTATGGGATTCTCTGCACTTCCTGGATTGGGTGACTGTTTCCTTTCCCGGGTAAGGGACGTTTTCAGTTATCATCTCTTCAAATATTTTCTCAGGCCCTTTCTCTCTCTCTCCTCCTTCTGGGATCCCTATGATGCAAATATTAGCATGCCTGATGTTGTCACATAGGTCTCTTAAACTGTCTTCATTTCTTTTCATTCTTTTTTCTGTTCAGCAGCAGTGATTTCCACTCCTCTGTCTTCCAGCTCACTGATCCGTTCTTCTGTCTCATTTAGTCTACTACTGATTCTTTCTAGCATATTTTTCATTTCAGTTATTGTATTCTTGAATTGTTTTTTTTTCTTTATTTTTTCTAATTCTTTGTTAAAAACTTCTAATTTCTTGCTCTGTGCCTCCATTCTCCTCCTGAGTTCCTTGATCATCTTTACAATCATTACTCTGAACGCTTTCTCAGGTAGATTGCCTATCCCCATGTCACTTAGTTCTTCTTCTAGGGTTTTATCTTGTTCCTTCGTCTGAAACATATTCCTCTGTTGCCTAACTGTGTCTAAATTGCTATTTGTATTTTTATGTATGTGGTAGGTTAGTTAGGTTTCTCAACCTTGGAGAAGTGGCCCTCTCTAGGAGATGTCCTATGCATCCCAGAAGTGCACTCCCCTCTCATCACCCAAGGGCCAGGGGCCAACTGGTCCCAGAGTAGTGTCTGGCCTGCATTTGGATTCGGTCTGCAGGCTGCCAGACTGTAATTTTCTTGCTTCTGGTGTCTGCCCCCTGGTGGGTGAGGCTGGTCTAGAGGTTTATGCAGGCTTCCTGGCAGGAAGGGTCAGTGCCTGCCCACTGGTGGGTGGAGCTGGGTGTTGGCCCTCTGGTGGGCAGGGCCATTCTAGGGGCATGTCTAGATGCAGCTGTGGGCTCAGGAAGTCGTTAGGCAGCTTGTCTGCTGAGGGGTGGGGAATGTGTCCCCACCCAGTTAGTTGTTTGGCCCGAGGTGTCCCAGCACCGGAGCCTACAGGTTACTGGGTTGGGCCAAGTCTTGGTGCTAATGACCCAAACAAGATGTCAGCCTTCAGGAGAGTTCATGCAGATGAATGCTCCCTGATACATCCACCTCCAGTGTCTATGTTCCCAGGGTGAGCCACGACTGCACCCTACCTCTGCAGGATACCCTCTAAGACCAGAAGGTAGATCTGGCCCAGGCTTCTATGAAATTACTGCTTTTGCCCTTGGTCCTGGTGCATGTGAGATTCTGTGTGCTCCCTTTAAGAGTAAAGTCTCTATTTCCCCCAGTCCTGTGGAGCTTTTGCAATCAAGGCACACTGGTCTTCACACCAAATGCTCTGATGGCTCCCCTTTCCAGTGCTAGACTCTCAGGCTGGGGGTTCTCCTGTGGGAGAACCTCTGTAATATAATTTTTCTCCAGTTTGTGGGTTGCCCACCTGTCGGGTATGAAATTTTATTATATCACATATCCGCTCCTCCTACTGGTCTCATTGTGGTTCCTTCTTTTATGTCTTTAGCTGTAGAAAATCTTTTCTGGCAGGTTTCAGACTTTTTCAACCATGGTTATTCTGCAGATGGTTGTGATTTTGGTGTGCTAATGAGAGGAAGTGAGCTCAGGGTCCTTCTACTCCACCATCTTGATCACTCTCCTCTGCCCTTGCCTCCTTTCAGTCTGTTCTCAACACAGCAGCCAGGGTGATAATATTAAATTGTACATAAGACCATGCCCCTGCTCAAATCTTTGATTTCCCATCTTATTCAGAATAAATGTGATAGTCCTTGCTGTGATCCTGAAGGCCCTCATCTCCTAATACTGTCCCCCTAGTTCAGTCTACTCCTCCCCACTGTTCCTTGAACTCACCAGGCATGATTCTACCTCAGGGCGTTTGCACCATTCCCTCTGCCTGGAATACTCCCTCACTATCTCTGTTTCTTACTCACAGGTCATCTTCTCAGTCAGGCCTCCCTCATCACCTGGTCTAAAATTATAGAGTCCCCTCGCTCCAAACTTTTAAACTTAATTCTTCCTTATTTTTTCTCTTTACCATTTATAACTATATAGCACACTATATATTGTATTTTACTTATTTATCTTATTGTCTTTCTCCCCACAAAAATGTAAGCTTCCATGAGTTCAGGGTTTTTGTCCATTTTGTTCACAGCTGTAATCTCAATGCCTAGAGAAGTAACTGGCATATAGAAAGTATTCAATCAGTATTTGTCAAATAAACAAAAGAACTGATGGACATGAAATAAACATGAGTGATGACTTTGGAAACTGTCTTCAGATTCTTAATTCATTTGCTTCTTTTTAAGCATCTAACTAGGACAAAGGAGTACATGAAAATTAACACTAGATGGCACAATATTACAAAGAAAGTAACCTAATCCTTTCCTCTGGACTGGAATTGCTTCAAGAAAAGCCTAAGTGTTGCCAAGTTCCCTCTGGCCTCCCCACACCCCAGCCTGCAGATGTTACGTTTTGCTGTAATAACTCAAATTTCGCTGATTTATACCCCACCTGCATAAATGTTATTCTGCCCTGCTGAGGATCTCAGTGCTTCCATGTGCCAGTCCATGTTACCGAGCTCCTCCTCCCTGACCCGTGTAACCTCCCAACCCACCTGCAGCGGAGGTCATTAATGCACTAGAGCCTTCAAGTTTCCAGAGCTGTGGGTGGTCCGTGGTGAGAAACAATCTGTCCCCTCTGGCTCACACTCTGTTGCGGGGGAGGTGTCACAGATTTTTACCCCCAACCTCCTCTCTCCCTAGAACTCACATTGGATCCATGGGTTCCAAGGGTTGGGGATGGATTTGAATGACAGCTACCATGGAGTCTTTTTTTTTTTTTTTTTTTTTTTTCCGTATGTGG
>NC_041222.1:4686243-4735331 GCF_002837175.3 Physeter macrocephalus
ATCTTCCCGGACCGGGGCACGAACCCGTCTCCCCTGCATCGGCAGGCGGACTCTCAACCACTGCGCCACCAGAGAAGCCCCCCATGGAGTCTTAAGAATCACCATTTCCCCGCACCAGTTAAAGGCTTTCTTACTGGGACAACTTTAGCACATCTTGACTGCTCATTCCCTAAAGACTGGTTATCCCAGAAGGTGACTCAGTGCTCATGCCAAGAAGCTACTGTCACTAATCAGTCTTTGCCAGTTCATATTAGGTTGTGGTGACCAACTCATTCTGGTTTTCCAGGGACTTCCCCTGTTTTAATACAGGAAGTTTCACGTTCTAGGAAATCCCTCACTCTGGGGCAAACCAGGGCAGTTGATAACCCTACA
The DNA here is from genome assembly GCF_002837175.3 of Physeter macrocephalus. NCBI lineage: Eukaryota > Metazoa > Chordata > Mammalia > Artiodactyla > Physeteridae > Physeter > Physeter macrocephalus. Next base: position 4,686,616 of record NC_041222.1, read on the forward strand.
TTAATCCCAGATCTCACTGCACTCAAACTCAAACCAGAACTGTGTCACTTCTGGGTAAAAGTTTTAATGCACATATTTTGTTCTCTCCTCCCACCCACGTCATCGGTTGCCACATCGGTCAATTCTATCTCCCTTTTGTCACCTATATTCATTTTCTCCTTTATATTCTCACTGCAAAAGTTAGTGGGAAAGTACAGTAACCAAGACAAGACAGGACTACTGAAGATCCAGAGCCTTCAGGAATGAAGCTTTGGATCACACCACCTGGTACAGGTGCTGGCTCAGAGTAAAGGAAATATAGAATGAGTAGGGGAAGAAGGAAGTTACAAGTATCAACTACAGGCTCATGACCAGAGAGAAGAAAGGACTAATATCTAAACATTAGTTTTTTTTTTTGCTCACTGTATGTCTGTATATGTGTGTGTTTATGTATTTGTGTATATACAAACTAATTTTTTCTTCTTTCACAATGTAAGAATTAATGGCAGTGGTTAACTTTACAGTTTCATCTTTAGCTTACAGGATATTCAAGAGAGACTCTAACTGAACTTGAGGAGTAATTGACATCATTCAAAGATCAATAAAATGACATTTGCGACCTTTCCTTTTTGTGGAAAAGGTGAGAGTGCCTATTTCTACGAAGGACAGTTGTATCTTGTTAAAGAAAAGTTGAAATTTATTATTGCTGTACAGGAAGTTGAAATATATGTAGAAAGTTGTGTGTGGATATTGAATAGGTAAAGTGATGAGCTGTCCCAGTTACTACACCATTGTCTCTCAGTTCAAACCCACACTTTTATACTCTGCTTTGTGATGCTAGGTTGGGACTATGAGAACTATATTTCTACTTTGCCAGTTGACTTCCTGCAAGGAAGAGGAGGGAGAAAGGATGCACTCCTTTCCTGACAAGTGATTATCAATTATAGTATTCAGCTTGGTGGGGGGCACTCCCAGAACCAGCCTCATAATGTCTAATCAAAGATAACAGCAATAGTCAGCTATTGACACCACCTCAGAGGTCTCAGAATCCTCTCCTTCAAGCTTCCTTTTGTCCCCCCTACCCCAGGAGTGACAGCTTCATCATACAGTTCCTATCTCTGGGTTAGCTCAGTAACCCCCTTTTTGCCTTTTCAGTCCTCCCAAACTGCTTAACTAATTCCTTATATTAAATTCTCTCTGTTGAAATGCCAAGTGTGTTTTCTGTTGTTGTGACTATATCCTGACTGATACAGTCACCTGCCAAGTAAAGAACACTAACCACCTGAAGTGCTAGCTAAAAACAAAGGAAATATGGAATAAGAAGTAAAAGAGGGGGCTTCCCTGGTGGCGCAGTGGTTGAGAGTCCGCCTGCCAATGCAGGGGACACGGGTTCGTGCCCCGGTCCGGGAAGATCCCAAACGCCGCGGAGCGGCTGGGCCCGTGAGCCATGGCCGCTGAGCCCGCGCGTCCGGAGCCTGTGCTCCGCCACGGGAGAGGTCACAACAGTGAGAGGCCCGCATACAGAAAGAAAAAAAAAAAAAAAAAGAAGTAAAAGAGGGAAGTGATAAATATCAACTATGACCTTGTGACTTTATACAGCAATAAGGATGATAGCACTAATGCATATTTTTGTTATGTACCTACTAACCAATGATTTCTACTTTTCCCCCTTCCCCTTCTCCTGCAGTTTTGTATGGAGTGTTGGTGGAACTTAATTTACAACTTAGTTCATAGGTCACCAGGTCACAAAAATTCACATCTGGAGCTGCTGGAGAGGAGTGAGGCTCACCAGTAGATCCTGAACATGAGAAGGAGACAATGACTAATGGGACTTTGGGTCTCTCTTCTCGTCTGGGGAGAAAGGGAGAGTGTCATTGTATGACAGGCAGAAGTATGAAGGTATTAAACATGGGCAGAAGGGTGAACTTAAATGCTAAGTAGCAAAAGGGCTGGCTATTTAGATTCTGAACCTGCTTGTCCTCAAATCCATTCTTCGCCCTTCTGCTGCACTGCTCTGGACTGCAGGGGGCTGACCTCTGTTAACTGTGATACCCAAACTCACTATCAGCTGATTTCTGGAAGACTGGAAGACAGGGAGGGAAGGAATATGCCAGGACATTTCTCTCCTCTCTCTTCTAATTCAGGCACTTCTTTGGCAGGGACTGCACCTCCTTAGTGGACCCAGCTCCCACGAGACAGATCCTTAGAGGTCCTGGTCTCCAACAGATGACCTGCAGCGCTGGGATTCAGTCACACGTGTTTTTCATTTATGTCTCTCCACGCTACAAGCTGTGGCTCTTCTGCTTCACTTTCTCAGTTAGGCTCTCAGCTCTTCTATCACCTGGTAACCACCTCCCTGCATTACGTTTTCTCTGTTGTAAATACTAGAAGTGGGTGCTATTCTTCTGGTTGCCCCTGTCCCTGTAGATGACAGCTAATCTCGCTCCAGATCCACTGTAATACTAAGTCAATATTCTGCAACGCTCCAACTTCTGGGTATTTAGGTACAAATATACCTACCCACTTACAAAATTAGGGTTTTTTTTTTGGTTGTTGTTTGTAGTTGTTGTTGTTTTTTATAAATTTATTTATTTTTGGCTGCATTGGGTCTTCATTGCAGTGCGCGAGCTTCTCATTTAGGTGGCTTCTCTTGTTGCAGAGCACGGGCTCTAGGCGTGCGGGCTTCAGTAGTTGTGGCATGTGGGCTCTAGAGCGCAGGCTCAGTAGTTGTGGCAGACGGGCTTAGTTGCTCCGCAGCATGTGGGATCTTCCTGGACCAGGGCTCGAACCCGTGTCCCCTGAGTTGGCAGGCGAATTCTTAACCACTGTGCCACCAGGGAAGTCCCACAAAATGAGGTCTGTAGCAGGTTATTTATTGCAATATTGTTTGCAATGCCAAAAAGGAGAAACAAACCCCATTTCCTATAGGGAACTGGTTAAACAAACATTGGGATAACCACAGAGCTGTAAAAAAGAACAAGAAACTTTCTATATACCAATGCATATTATTCAGTGAAGAAAGCAGAGCACAGAACAGTTTAAACAGTATGTTATCTTTTGTGTAAGAAGGAGAAGAATAAGAATATGTTTGTACTTACATAAAGAAACACCAAAAAATACACACAAGAAAAATAATAAAACCAATTACTAATGGGGGTGGGGCAAGGAAGAACAAGGCAGACAGAGACAGGAGGGAGAATTTTCAATATATACTCTTTATGTTGTTTTAGTTTTTGAGCCACAAAGATACATTATCTATTGAAAAAGTAATAAAAATTATTAAAATGCATAAAAAGGAAAAAACTGCAACCTAGTCACTAAATGATAAACATAACCAATATCAAAACACTTTATACAAAATTATAGGAAAATGAAAGATGAGAAAAGACTACATACTGTATAATTTCAACTACTTTGCATTCTGGAAAAAGGCAAAATTATGGAGACAAGAAAAAGATCAGTGGTTGTCAGGGTCTGGGAGGGAGGGATGAATAGGTGGAGCCCAGAGGATGTTTAGGGCAGTGAAAATACTCTGGATGATATAATAATGATGGATACATGTCATTAAACATTTGTCCAAACCCACAGAATGTACACCAAGAGTGAATCCTGAGGTAATCTATGGACTTTGGGGGATTATGATGTGTCAGTGTAGGTTTATCCTTGATAACAAAGGTACCATTCTGGTGAGTGATGCTGATCATGGTGGAGGCTGTGCATATGTTGGGGTAGGGAGTACAGGCACACCTCAGAGATGTGGTGGATTCTGATCCAGACCACTGCAATAAAGCAAAGATCGCAATGAAGCAAGTCACATGAATTTTTTAATTTTCCCATTGCATAGAAAAGTCATGTTTATACTGTAGTCTATTAAGTGTGCAATAGCATTATGTCTAAAAAAACAATGTACATACCTTGATTAAAAAATACATTATTGCTGGGCTTCCCTGGTGGTGCAGTGGTTGAGAGTCCGCCTGCCGATGCAGGGGACACGGGTTCGTGCCCCGGTCCGGGAGGATCCCACGTGCCGCGGAGCGGCTGGGCCCGTGAGCCATGGCCGCTGAGCCTGTGCGTCCGGAGCCTGTGCTCCGCAGCGGGAGAGGCCACAACAGTGAGAGCCCCGCGTACCACAAAAAAAAAAAAAAAAAAAAAAGACTTAAAAGTTGAAATTACTCTTTAACCATGGGCTTCAGAGTGGAAGTTGTGGTAGCAGGCATGAAAACAACATTAGTCTCATTGTACATCTCCATCAGAGCTCTTGGGTGATGAGGGGCACTGCCAATGAGCAGTAATATTTTTAAAGGAATCCTTTTTGCTGAGCAGTAGGTCTCAACCGTGGGGTTAAAATATTTAGTAACCCATGTTGTAAACAGATGTGCTGTCATCTGGTATTTGTTGTTTCATTTATACCGCACAGGCAGAGTAGATTTAGCAGAATTCCGGGAGGCCCTATGATTTTCAAAATGGTAAATGAGCACTGGTTTCAACTTCAAGTCACCAGCTGCATTAGCCCCTAACATGTGAGTCAGTCTGTCCTTTGAAGCTTTGAAGCCAGGCATTGACTTCTCCACTCTAGCTATGAAAGTCCTAGACGGCATCTTCTTCCAATATAAGGCTATTTTGTTGACACTGAAAATCTGTTGTTTAGTGTCGCCATGTTCATTAATTATCTTAGCTAGATCTTCTGGAAAACTTGCTGCATGCAGCTTCTATGTCAACACTTGCTGCTTCACCTTGTACTTTTATGTTATAGTGATGGCTTCCTTCCTTAAATCTCACGAACCAGCCTCTGCTAGCTTCAAACTTTTCTTCTGTAGCTTCCTCATCTCTCAGCCTTCATTGAAGTGAAGAGTTAGGGCCTTGCTCTGGATTAGGCTTTGGCTTAAGGGAATGTTATGGCTGGTTCAATCTTCTACCCAGACCACTAAAACTTTCTCCACATCAACAATAAGGCTGTTTCACTTTCTTATCATTTGTGTGTTTCACTTTCTTATCATTTGTGTGTTCACTTTCTTATCATCATTTGTGTGTTTTAAAATAGCCCTTTTAATTTCCTTCAAGAACACTTCCTTTGCATTCACAACTTGGCCAACTGGTGCAAGAGGCCTAGCTTTTTGCCAATCTTGGTTTCAACGTGCCTTCCTCACTAAGCTTAAAAGTAAGAGGTGTGCAACCCTTCCTTTTACTTGAACACTTCGAGACCACTGTGAAGTTATTAACTGGCCAAATTTCAATATTGTTGTGTCTCAGGGAATAGGGAGGCCTGAGGAGAGGGAGAGAGATGGGGGAATAGCCAGTCTGTGGAGCAGTCAGAGTACACACAGCATTTGTCAATTAAGTTCACCATCTTATATGGGCATGGTTAATGGCTCCCCCAAATAACTATTACACAATACTAACATCAAGGATCACTGATCACAGATCACCATAACAAATGTAATAATAATGAAAAAGTTTGAAATATTGCAATAATTACCAAAATTGACACAGGGATATTAGGTGAACAAATGCTGTTGGAAAAAATGGCACCAACAGACTTGCTTGATGCAGGGTTGCCATAGACCTTCAATTGTAAAATAACACAGTATCTGCAAGCACTATAAAGCAAAGCACAATAAAACAAGGTATGCCTGTATATGGGAACTCTCTGTACCTTCTTCTTAATTTTATCATAAACCTAAAACTGCTCTTTAAAATTCTTTTAAAAAGTTAGAGGAAAGGTGAAAGCCAAGGGAGGGAGAGAGAAAGAGAGCAAATACGTGGAGAACTACAGTCCTCATTTACACAAATGGTCAAGAAGCCATAGTGGATATATTAACTCCCTTCCTCCATCAATTCAAGCTTTGGTTGCCTTTGGCTAGTGTAAGTCAGTTAAAGTTCTTTGCCTAGTCAACTGACCCTTAGACACCTTTGATTCCTGAGGTGTCTAAGCCTGCCTTGTTTTTTGTTAAACTTAATAACTGGGCATGTAAAAGAAAGCATCCAGACTCTGCTAGCTTTATAATAGTAACCCTAATACTGTAACCCTAATACGGTAACCCTTTGATAATCAGGGCCAATCACACCAACCAATACTAGAAGCCTTACTTCCCTAGCTGTGAACTGAGTTTCTTGACTGATCACAATGTTTTATGAAACACAATAATGGTACCAAAAAAAAGCATTCAGTGATTCCATGGATTATATCAATGGTAGAATTATGACAAACAGAAATGGCAAATAATGCAGATTAAGTTTCAGTATTGATGATTAAAAAATGTTTCCCCCAAGGCTTCCACATAAAGATGGCAGATTGAGTATAATAATTCAATTTCACTTCCTCTGAAAGTCCACTGAAAGTACAGTAAAGGGATTTTTTTTTTAAACTCATAAACCTATAAATCCAGAAAGAAGAGAAGAGGAGACAATAGCAACAAAATATTAAGGCTGGAATGTGGAAAAGTGACTTAGGATATAGTGGGGAAAGCCAAGAACTAAATTGATGTATATCACAGAATCTTCCAAAGGCTCAGGAACTAAGTGGACTTTTGGAAGTGGGGGGAGGGGGGCAGGGTAAGAAGGGATATTAAATAAGGACTGATAGAATGCAGTTTTAAAATACATTCCCAATCTCCCAATTCCTCCCACCCCCCCTTCCCCCTTGGTATCTGTACATTTGTTCTCTATATCTGTGTCTCTATTTCTGCTTTGCAGATAAGATCATCTATAACATTTTTCCAGATTCCACATATATGCGTTAATATACGATATTTGTTTTTCTCTTTCTGACTTACTTCACTCCGTATGACACTCTCTAGGTCCATCCACGTCTATACAAATGACCCAATTTCGTTCCCTTTTATGGCTGAGATACATATACACTATTGATACTATGTATAAAATAGATAATTAATGAGAACATACTGTATAGCACTGGGAACTCTTCTTAATGCACTGTGGTGACCTAAATGGGAAGGAAATCCAAAAAAGAGGGGATATATTTATATGTATAGCTGATTCATTTTGCTGTACAATAGAAACACAACATTGTAAAGCAACTATACGCCAATAAAAATTAATTTAAAAAAATTAAGTACATTCCCCACCCCTTGAGTGTGGGCTGAGCTTAGCGACTTTCTTCTGGGCTTCCCTGGTGGCGCAGTGGTTGAACGTCCGCCTGCCGATGCAGGGGACACGGGTTCGTGCCCTGGTCCGGGAGGATCCCACATGCCGCGGAGCGGCTAAGCCCATGAGCCATGGCCGCTGAGCCTGCGCATCCGGAGCCTGTGCTCCGCAACGGGAGAGGCCACAGCAGTGAGAGGTCCGCGTACCGCAAAAAAAAAAAAAAAAAAAAAAAAAATCACAAGTCATGTTGGTGTCATGTTCTCCTGATACGATGCAGTGAAAAGGGCAGTTCATCTCTGTGGCATTCTTCCCCCAAATCCATACTCCTGATGTAATCATGACAAACCCAAACATCAGGCAAACCCAAATAGAGAGGCAGCCTACAATACCTGACCTGTATGCTTCAAAACTGCCAAGGTCACAAAAGACAAGGGAAGACCAAAAAGCTGTCACAGCTTGGAGACTAAGGGATCATGATGATTGAATGCAGTGTAATATCCTGAAACAGAGAAGGGCATCAGTGAAAAAACTGGTAAACTCCAAATAAAGTCTGTGGTTTTGTCAACAGTATTGTACTCATGTTAATTTCTTAGTTTTGGTAAATGCAGCTTGATTATGGAAGATGTTACCTTTTGGGGAAGCTTGGGGAAGTGCGTACAGGTACTCCGTACTATCTTTGCAACTTTTTTGTAAATCTAAAATTTCAAAATAAAAAGATATAAAAATATAAAAGGGAGAAAAGGAGACAGAGCTCTACTTCCCCTCCCTCATGGCATTAACTCCTCCTGCAGAAGACTGGAACTGGTAAATGCAGAATGACTGAACAGCTGTGGTGCAGGTACCCTCCTGGGAAACAGGAGCAGGACCTACGCTGTGCACACTGAATGACAAGACCCAACGCCAGCCTCAGAACTGAGTGCCTGGGCCCCACTTGTTAGAGAGCCCTATGAGTCAGAGAGATGGAGAGAATAAATTCATGAAAGAACAAATGGGTATCATTATAAATCAAGGCCCAGCACCCAGTGCTGGCACAGTGCAATCTATAACCTTAAGGATGTCCCTTTTGTGACACTAACTTCATTTGGAAATGCTTCTCCTTATCGCTTGCTCTTGTCCTCCTTTCCCCTCTAAATAAAAGGTGACTGTCCCCGAATGCTGTATAGGAGTGTGGATTGTGCTTCTGCTGTCAAACACAGACTTTGCTACAGAAGGAATATGAACAGCAGAAGCACTTCGGTAAGAGAAAATACAAATTAATTAGTCTGACAAATCTTTCTTTCTGAGAGCACGGATGAAATAGATACTTGCATATTAAAGTCTCAGAGTGTCAGATGCCCATTTTTTAAAATTTCACTTCATATTCTAGCTGGAGTATCCAGTGATATGCACAAATTAGCATACTATTCAATACCATTATACATAGCAACTGAGAAACACTTTGTCATATTAAATAATTCATATTACTCTTAAGTCTGTGTGTATATATGTCTAGATATAACAAGTGTGAAGCAAGCTATGTATTTTACACTGACGGATACTAATTCTAGAATCGTAATTTGTTTTAGTTTTATAAAACGGTTAATATGATTTAAACAAAACGTTAAGTTTGAATTACCAGATAAGCAATAATGAGAGATGGAGCATGAGACGACTTCTCAGTTTTCTCCCTCAGTGAGTCACGGTTTCCTTAGGCAAGGTTTGCACAACAGGTAACACTTATCCAATGCTTCTCACACCAGAGGCAATTTCCTCCCTTGCCTCACCTGGGGGGCAGGCATTTGACAATATCTGGAGACTTTTTTTTTTTTTTTTTTTTTGCGGTACGCGGGCCTCTCACTGTTGTGGCCTCTCCCGTTGCGGTGCACAGGCTCCGGACGCGCAGGCTCAGCGGCCATGGCTCACGGGCCTAGCCGCTCCGCAGCATGTGGGATCCTCCAGGACCAGGGCACGAACTCGTGTCCCCTGCATCGGCAGGCGGACTCTCAACCACTGCACCACCAGGGAAGCCCCTGGAGACATTTTTGATCACCATGACTCAGGGATGGGGTGCTACTGGCATCTGGTAGATAGAGGCCAGGGATGCTACTAAACATCTCACAATGCACAGGGCAGCCCCCCAGAGCAAAATAATCCATTCCAAAATGTTAATAGTGCCACAGCTGAGAAGTCTGTTTTAGATAAATCTAGGAGTTTGGGGTTCTCTAAGCTTTGATGTCTCTCATATACTGCTATTCCTTTTGTCAAGACCCCACTCTTCCCTAATCTAGCTTAACCTGACATTCATATAAAATGCTTGGCAAAGTATATGGATTCACATACTAATATAATTTACCAAATCACAGAATCAGTCTCTGAATTTGGTTTTCAGTTACCTCAGCCCTATGACTACAAGCAATAAGAGATTTTTACAACACTATCCCATAAAGGCTTTTGAGTTTTATTCCACTAAGGCAACACTTTTGCAATTTGAGTATGTCACCTGCTTGCTTTAAATTGCCCCATGCAATTAAAGGCACCCATCATGGTTCAACCACACCTGTTCCCCTTTAAATTGAACTATGGCAACAGCTATCTGATTCCCCAGAGCTTCCTCCTCAGTGAGTACATAGTTCCATATAATCATACAAGATAACTTGACTGACTATTTTTCCATTGCATACGGAATGCCACTTTACCATCATGGAATATGGAAGAAAGTCTCTGCATTTTGTCTGACCTCTATGTAATAACCATTTCCCTGAGGACATGTTGCCTGCTGCCCACTGTCTGGAACCACTAGATAGTAAGCTCCATGGAGCCAGGGACCAAGCCTATCTTATTAATCACTGTATTCCCAGCACCTAGGCTGTACTTGGCACATAGCAGGCACCTAGTTAATATTTGTTGAATTAATTAGTAAAGTTAAATGTCAATTCCTCTAAGAAACTTTTTATTAAAGTGCTTATTACATATGTTTCTTCATCTGTTTTTCCTCCTCAACTAAGTCTCTCAAGACAGAGACCTAATAACAAAGATACTTAGTAACCTAGTTACCAAGGTACAGGAAAGACCTTTCAAACTACTCATACAATAAAACCAACATCTCTGCTACCATCGTCAAAAGAGACAGTGTGAAAGAACTGGGAGCTTAAGAACTTATAGGCTCTTCACATAGGTAAGTAAAACTGTGGAAAGGCTGAATAGCTTACGTTTCTAAGTACACGCAGAACTGGTCTCCAAGAGATAACCAAACTGCTTTCACTCCTACCCTCCCCAAAAATGCCCTCTTGAAACGGCCTGAATTTTTTTTTTACATCCTAATAATGAAAGAAATACTTTCAAATTTAAATTCATTTGAACAGGCATTCTTCTTTAAAATAACAATTATATCTGAAAATGTTAAGAGGTTGGCTATTAATAATCCATGTACTCATTAGGGCAAATCACTACAGTAAAGTTACTTTTTTTCTAATATCAGAGACTCTCCAAAACAGGAATGTAGGTAACTTTGGTGCAAAGAGAGCTTTGACGGGAGAAGATAGGCTTGGATGGACTGGGGCAATGTGGTAACTAGGGTAGTTAGCACCAAGCACTATGAAGTAGAAGAGAAGCAGATAAGAGAAGTGAAAGGATGCTGAAGACAATATACACCAATTTACAAACTGCCTAAGATCACTTCAAGACTTAGAGAACATAGGGCTTCCCTGGTGGCACAGCGGTTAAGAATCCGCCTGCCAATGCAGGGGACATGGATTCGAGCCCTGGTCCGGGATGATCCCACATGCCGTGGGGCAACTAAGCCCGTGCGCCACAACTACTGAGCCTGCGAGCCCAGGTGCCTAGAGCCTGTGCTCTGCAACAAAGAGAAGCCACTGCGATGAGAAGCCCGCGCACCGCAACGAAGAGTAGCCCCGCTCGCCACAACTAGAGAAAGCCCACGCCCAGCAACGAAGACCCAATGCAGCCCAAAATAAATAAATAAATAAATTTATTTTTTAAAAAAAATACTTAGAGAACATCTTCGGCTCTTATTTCTGCACTTCACTTGCTCTCTGGTTAGTACTGTGGTTCACCTGCTTCTAAATTAAGGATTACATGATGGATTCTGGGAGGAGGCTTCTTCTGAACATGAAGTCCACTAAATACCACCACTGTGCTGCTCACTTTCCTGCAGCCACAGAATTGTGCATATGCCCAATGCTCCTGTTGGTACTGTTGAAGCAACAATGAGCTTTCTGCCACTTTGGAAGGTCTAGAGTTCTCAAGGAAGTCTTGTGATGATTTCATCACCTGACTAAATTACCTAACACAGAGCTAAGAATGATTCAATGACTGCTTAGAGTATAAAAACTGATTAATTCCACTAAAGGGGAAAAAAATCACTGACAAAACCAAACACTTTTACTAATTACTGTATTGCCACTCCATAAACACATGGTAGCTTTTATAGCAAAAAAGATAGTTCCACTATGCTGAATTACAATCACTTAGTTGAATGCTAAGCATAATTTAATTTTATTAATTTTGAGGGGATTTGTATAAAATCACTCCTGTTTGCCATGATTTAATGCATAGCTTGTTTTTTTAATTTTCCTTTCAGTCTATGTATATTTGGCTAATAAATAATAAAAATAGAACCAAACACAGCAGTAGTTCTCAGCTTACTTTCTTCCAGTAGAAAAAGTTTCTATTTCTCCATGGATAAACCAATGTTTAGGGGAAGTGTGACAAAAAGTCACTTTGTTTTTATATTTCAAAACAAAAAATCCTAGGGGTGGAGCCCGTCATGGCGCAGCTGTGTGGGCTGAGGCGGTGCTGGGCACTCCTCGCCCTGCTGGCATCGCTGCTCTCTCCCGCTGAGGCGGCCGAAGGAGAATGTGGCGTCCATGGAAGCAAGGGCATCTACTAAGAGTGAGGTGCTTCTCTAGCCACACACAGCTGCACAGACTTTTGCCGAGTTTCAAAGAATGTGGAGAAATGCCGGGCCTCCATCCCTAAGTGGTGGTACAATGTCACTGACGGATCCTGCCAGGAGTTTGTGTATGGAGGCTGTGGAGGGAATGACAATAATTACATGACCAAGGAGGAGTGTCTTGCAAAGTGTGCTGGTGTCACAGTAAACACCATCAATGATCTGTCCAGGAATGGAGCAGATTCCTCTGTCCCAAGTGTTCCCAGAAGGCAGGATTCTGATGACCTGTCCAGTGATATTTTCAACTATGATGAATACTGCACTGGGCTTCCCTGGTGGCGCAGTGGTTGAGAGGCCGCCTGCCGATGCAGGGGACACGGGTTTGTGCCCCGGTCCGGAAGGATCCCACATGCCGCGGAGCGGCTGGGCCCGTGAGCCATGGCCGCTGAGCCTGCGTGTCCGGAGCCTGTGCTCCACAACGGGAGAGGCCACAGCAGTGAGAGGCCCGCGTACCGCAATAAAATAAAAAATAAAATAGCTTTGTGTGAGATGATTTAGCCCAACTGTAGGCTAATGTAAGTGTTCTGAGCACGTTTAAGGTAGGCTGGGCTAGGCTATGATGTTCAGTAGGCTAGATGTACTAAATGCATTTTCAACTTACAATATTTTCAACTTATGATTTCAACTTAGGTTTACTGGAACATAACCCCATCATAAGTTGAGGAAGATCTGTATACATAAGAAAGGATGGGGGCAGATTTAGAAATTGAAAAGATAAATATCAACTTAGGAAACTGAAAAAAATTCAAATTGTTGGTATGGTAGTTATTAATGCTGCTCACTGATGTCTAATTCTCTCTTTCCTAAACCCAGAAAACTGCACTTTCCCCTGCTTGTTTGAAGTTGGACCTAGCTGTGTTACTGGTTTTGGCCAATGAAATGTAAGCATCAGTGCATGTGTCACTTCCAAGCAGAAGACTTCAAGAGACAGTGCACAAGTCACCATATCCCCTTTTCCCTCCCTTGGTGATGGTGGAAGCACATGTTAAGATGGAGCCTCCATCAGCTGAGATCCCTGGGTGACTATGATGAAAAAGCCTCTGTCATCCCAGGACATGAAATGGGAGTAAGAAATAAAGATTTTTGTAAAAAATCATGGAAATATGGAAGTTGTTCGTTAATGCAGCATAATCTACTCTATCTTGACTGATAAACTGGCAAACTTTCTTTCACGGAGCCTAAGCAATTCAAAGAGAATCAGTTCTGTCTTCATCAATGACTAAAAATTACAGAGACGGTGTTGACAGAGGGAAACAGGGGAGCTTTAGGGTCAGAGCTACCTAAGTTTAAATCCATGAGTCATTGTTTGTTGTAATAATAAAAATAGTATATAATGTCTGTGTAATATACAATTACTTTTAGTAACCACTAACACTTATGAAGTGCTTACTATGTGCCAGGCACTGTGCTGAGCGCTTTACATGGATTATTTCACTTACTCTTCCATAACTTGCGCAAGGTCAGAGAGCTAGGAAATGGTGGAACAAGGATTCTAACACAGGCAATGGAGGCACAGAGCCTGTGATCTTAACCACACCTCTATTTGCCTCACTCATGTGCCTCTTCTATAAACAGAGACTGGGCAATATGCAAAAAGGTAACATGAGTGATTACTTATCATGACCTACGGGAATGCAGTACTGTAGAAAGACGGGGAGCACAGGCACAATAATCAAATGCTACATGACTACGCTTGCATTACTTAATGGCTAGTATCGAAATGATCACTGTTAACTTCTTTAAATAAAGGTTTTTTAAAGTAAAGACACAGTGTACAAACAAATAGCACCCATAAAATGCCCAATGATGTAGTAACTGTATCCAGTAGCTCCAAGCCATTATGTCTTCAAGTCCAAGAAAAAAGTTTTCAAGAATAGTGAGAAGATATTTTATGCTCAGCTAGCCACAAATGATATACTGGGATCATTCATTTTAATAACCTTATGTTCATATATCAATTGTTAACTACATAAGAAAACACCATTATTAAATGTGAAGCCATTTGTTCTGGGCCCTTTCTTCATTTGTTTAACTTCCTCCTTTCTTTTACTTCCTTATATAATACTGTAAGAGTACAAGTACAGACATTCTACATAGACAGTCATGTCTTCTGCAAACAAAGCCAGTTTTATTTTCTCCCTTCCCAATCTGTATACCTTTTACTTCCATTTCCTGTCTTATTCATTAGCTAGGACTTCCAATATGATGTTGAAAAGGAGTTGCCTTGTTCCTGATCTTAGTGGGAAAGCTTCTAGTGTCTCACCATTAAGCATGATGTTCACTGTAGGTTTTTCGTACATGTTCTTTATCAAGTTGAGGAAGTCCTCTCTATTCCTACTTTACTCAGTTTTTATGATTAATGACTATTGGATTTTGCCAAATGCTTTTTCTGCATCTATTGATAGGATCATGTGACTTTTCTTCTTTAGCCTGTTGATGTAATGGATTACACTGACTGATTTTCAAGTGTTACACCATTTTATATGTAACTGTATATAATTCTTTTATACATTGTTGGATTCCATTTGCTAATATTTTGTTGAGAACTTTTGCACCTACGTTCATGAGAGATATTGGTCTGTAGTTTTCTTTTATGTAATGTCATTGTCTGATTTTGATATTACAGTAATCCTGGCCTCATAGAATGAGTTAGGAAGTACTCCTACTGCTTCTATCTTATGGAAGACACTGTAAAGAATTGGTATAATTTCTTTCTTAAATGTTTGGTAGAAATCACCAGTGACCCCGTCTGGGCCTGGACTTTCTGTTTTAGAAGATTATTACTCATTCAATTTCTTTAATAGATAGAGGCCTATTCAGATTGTCTATTACATGATCTTTTGATAAGAAGGGTTCATTCCACCTCTCTTGCTAAGATCTTCCATAACTTATGGCTTCATAATTTCCTTCTCAGTTTGGCATATGCCTTTTAGTCCATTGTCATCTCTTATCACTCCCACTCCCTGCATATCTGACTACTTACATTTCCCCCAAAATGTCAAACTCTGTCATACTCCCATGCAGTTACAAGGGCTTCTCTGTATTCCTAAGGCATCCTTTTCTAACTTGTATTTATCCTACCGAACTCAGCTTTCTGCAAAAGCGTTTCCTGATGTTTCCAGGCAAGTTAGCTGCCCCATTCAACTTGTATAATAGAGAAACAAAAATTATTCTTTAAAATTACCAAAAAAAATCCAAACTTTTAAACTGTTATTTTAAATGTTCGATGTAATTCGAGGCATGCAATAAATAAACTGTAAGATACTGACCTGGTTGTGGATTGTGTCCTTTACAAATTCATTATCTAAGACAGACAGACACACTTTGACACAGCACATCAACGACGATACAAACACTGAACAATAAAGTTCATTTCAAGATAAAGGTTAAGTATATGTCAAGATTGAAAACAAATATGAGTATTCATTTAGGTGTATGCTTAGATGTGTCACTTATTAGGAATGCATTACAAAATGTTTGAGTCTTTTTGTTTCTTTTTATTTATCCTAAATGATTAAGAGCTTAAACTCTGAAGTCATATAGACTTGGAACAAACACTACTTATAATCTGTGAGATCCTGGGCAAGGGAGTAAACCGAGCCTCAGTTTCCTCATGGAGATAAAAAATAAACAGTAACTGGTAGTGATAGTAAATGATGGTACCGATATTACTTGAATTATTAAAAATAGTGTCATTATGTAGACCTCTCTTTCATTCCACATACAGTGACGGAAAAAATATTTTTTATCATGAATCCTTAGTGCCCTGTGAATAATAGCCTGTTGAAAAGAGAACCCTTTCTCCAACTTAGTGCCCCTTTATTCATTTTTATAACTTTGACAAAAGTAGTTGAATATAGCGGCCACTAGATGGAGCAACATTCCTAGCAGGGTAATCCTTCCTAACCAAGAACTTTCCTTTCAGTATTTATTAAAAATAAATCATGTCTAGAAAAATAATCACTCATAATTATAGGTTACCTGGATACATTTTACAGGGAAACATACATGACTTTGAATACCTCAGAGATATTAATATGAGAAAACAAGCAGGACAAAGATTTGAATACACCATAGTCATATGTGGTATTATGGGCTGACCTGTGTTCCCCCAAAATTCATATGTTGAAATCCTAAACGCTGGGACCTTAGAATGTGACTGTATTTGGAGGTAGAGTCTTTAAAGAGGTAATTAAGTTAAAATGAGGTCATTAGGGTGGGCCCTAATCCAATACGACTGGTGTCCTTATAAGAAGAGGAAATTTGGACACAGACGTGTACAAAGAGAAGACAATGTGAAAACACACGAAGAAGACAGTTATCTACAAGTCAAAGAGAGAGACCTGGAACAGATGCTTCCCTCAGGCCTGTTAGAAGAAACCAACTCTGCTGAACCTTGATCTTGGACTTCTCACTTCCAGAACTGTAAGAAAAATATACTTCTGATGTTTAAGCCGCCCAGTCTGTGGTGTAAGAAAAATATACTTCTGATGTTTAAGCCACGCAGTCTGTGGTACTTTGTTATGTAAACCCTAGCAAACTAATACATGTGGAAAGGAATACCAGAAAGAAAACTCCATGAGGGCAAGAATTTTTGTCTTTTTTGTTCATTGTTTTATCCCCAGCACCTACAACAATGCCTGGTACATAATAGGTGTTCAATAAATATGTGCTTTGTGAACTGATAAATAAAGCAGATTAATAAAATTCTTGCCATAGATGACTCTATTAAATACCACCAATGTTTCAGTAATGCTTTTTATTTTCATAAGACCTGAGGACACAAACACCCAGTGCTCTTACCAAGTGCTGTGGTGTAATTGGTCTGCTGCCACAGCCCAAATGTACAAAATCCACTGGTGAAACTCCTGTTATGATTCAGTTCCGGAGTAATTTCCTGAAGAACAGAAGAGCTGAGAAGACAAAAATGCTGCTGTAATACAATAAATGTGAATTAGTCCACACAGAGAAACAGATCAACCTAATTAGACCCATCCTGGTGAAAATGCCACATACAGACATAGCTTGCTGGTACTGCTGTTCCCTCAAAAGCATTTTGTTATCTGGTTTCACTGCAGTCACTGTGAACAGCCTGGAATCATAATTTAAAGGAAAAGAAAATAAATAAGGACTTCTCTCTGTTGTTCTTAAAGCATTGCTTATGTGGACACAGGAAAAAGACTAATTAAATTTCCTTCTGACTTATTTAATTATGAATTCATGGTGCATGTCTGTCTCAAACCCATCTCCATGTCTTAATGTCATCACTGTCACCATCAATCAATACTTAATTTGGTACCCTGAATATGCTAGGGAAATAACAGCAAAATAAAACATGAAAGAAATATGGAATAAATACTCTGATTTTAACTTATATGCAAATATGCTTTAAATAACAGCTAGAGGAAAAATTCACCAAAATGATAATAGTTCTGTTAGAGGCAATAATACGAGAAGTAATTCTTTCTTTCTTCAAATTACTTGTAATTTCATATAATAAGTCTCAGTTTTTAAAGCATAAAGTTCTCAAAAGACATTCTAACTTCTAATCACTACTGGAAGAAGTTTTAGAACTAGAAATTCCCCCAAAGGGAGAGGGTGATACAATAATATTTATTTTTAAAGTACATTTAATCAATACATTTATACATAATATGCATAAGAAAGCCAGAATACAACAGTTTCATGGGCAAGTGAAATTCAGCATTTTAAAATCTAAATCTGTAAATTCCCACCTATTCTGAAAGTAATCTAAAAATCAAGTCAAGTCTTGTTCTCAGTTTGGGGCCTGGAATTAGCTCCCGAGCTGATGCAATCTGAAACCAGGGCCAACAAGTGTTTACCAAAGTCTTTGCCCCAAAGGGTAAAGCCTCTTTTCTAATTCTCCAGAAGTGATGCTGTTGAAATTGCCTTGAGAACTGAATCAAGGCAGCAGGCAGGAGTACAAACATTAAATTCATTCTGAAATATTTTCCTTTCCAGCAAAAATGCAAGCTAAATACTTTTTCACAAATTGATTATGCAATTTGTAATCAAGCCCTCCTTTATTAAAAGTTTTAATTAGCTGCCTGTGCATTTGCTCCTCCTTCCTGGGAACCGCGGCATAAACAGGAAGTTCATGCCTCTGGGGCTTATTCATTGTGGAATGGAAAAAATGAAGCTGTGGACTTTCTCCAGGATAATTTAGAGAGAAAGGATCATTAAATAACTGTACTCCCCTCCTTATCTTCTCCAGAAGACTTATAAACCAAGTGACTGCACTCCAGTACAACCAAGCTGTACTCCACCCCCAGGAATATAAGCAGTTCTTTTTCACATGTGACTGGAGATCAACTTGAGAGCTCTGCATTAGCCTTGAACCACACACTGGTGTCTGTACCCCAAAGCAACGATGATCAGCCACTCACTTAACACCTGTTACAATCGTGTGTGCTCCACTTTCTACCCGGACAACCACAAGGCTCCAGACCTAAAACTAGAGAGAAAGTCTACCATTTCAATTACGCAAACACCACAAAGTGTTAGATATTACAAGGCCAAAGGGAGAACTTTGTGGTGATGGAATAGCTCTGTATTTGACTGTAGTGGTGGTTATACAAATCTATGCTTGAGACAAAATGGCATAGAACTATATATACATTTGCGCTACTGTCAATTTCCTGGCTTTGATACTACAGATAAGTAAGACGTAACTATTGGGGGAAACCGGGTAGAGTGTACCTAAAACCTCTCTGCACTGCCTTTGCAACTTCCTGAGAATCTGTATTTATTTCAGCATGAAATGTTTTTAAAAGTGCACCTGCTCGGGTGCATCACCATACTTCGAACGGTTTGCATTCCGACAAGTTTTATCGAGAATAAAACACAGCCTGGTTTTCAAAGGTGAGGTTTCAGCGACCACCCAGCGCAAAGCGTGAGGTGGGGAATACTCCTGCCTGTGCTTTTCCTTCCGCCTGGGATTCCCTTTCCGACCTCCCGCCCCGCCAGTCCCCCTTCCCAAGGGTGGCTCCTTCTCATCTTTCAGGTCACACCTCAATGCCACCTCCTTACAGCGGCCTTCCCTTGTCCCCTTAACTAGAGTAGCTGCCCTCGGCTATCCTCTGGGGCCCCCGTGCCCTTCGTCGCGCTCTTCCCCACGTACGTATAATGATTTGTTTACTTGCTTGTTACCTGTGTCAACTCCACGAGGGCGGGCCCCGTGTCTGCTCCTTGCCCGCTCCGCCCCTAGCAATGAGCACGCTGCTTGGCGATGGCAAGGGCTCGGAAAGGATTTTACTTGAATAAAGGGCACCACACTCGAATTCACTCCCTTGGGCTCGAGGGTGGTCGCGCCGCTTTCTTCCCCTCACACCATGGGTGCTCCCAGCCTAGGGCTGGGCGCGGCGCCCTCACTCTGGCCACACAGGTGCCTCTCTGCCTCCTCCCTTCACTCGGACCCTACCCCGCCCAAGGAGGACACCATTTTCTTCTAATTCGTCTGCCCAGAAGAGGGGCGCCTTTTTATTCTTCGTAGCCTTTTCTCAGGCCATCCTCTCTACCCCCTCCCCTGTCTCTTCAGCCGCAATTCCCAACCCTGTGCCCTCCGCCCCTCCCTTCCGGCACCGCCCCACCCTTCCGGTGCTGCCCCCGGCCCGGACCCCCGCCTCAGGGCCTCGCCCCTCAGGCCACGCCCCTCAGCCCTCGGATAGCGGGAAGCTCCCCAGGAGCTGCGGCGCGGGAGGGGAGGGCAGCGGAGGGTGGGGGGGGCGTGTCCTCCTCGGTCCTGGGCGTCGATTGGCCGGGCCGCGGGCAGTGGGCGGGACTGCTGGCTGGGTCTCGGGCTCCTGGGTCGCCTCCGGGCATTCCTCGCCGCTCCCGCTCCGGCCCTGGAGATAGCGACCTGAGAGTAGCGACTCCGGTTTGGGCATCATGTCTGACAAGCGGCCATCAGCGGAAGCCCAAGCCCGGCGGCTTCCCGACTCCTTCACGGGTGAGCCCTGTGCCCCTGGCGAGGCCCTTGGGGTCACCCGCCGCCCCTTAACCTTCCCCTCGACAACGAGCGTTAGCCCAAAGGTCCCAGGAAGGTCTCGGATGTTTCTTAGCCTAGCAACCGCTGCTCAAAACCGTGGTTTCACCGCGGTTTCCCCACTTGTACGCTGAGAATGACGAGTCCTACTTCGCGGGCTGGGGGTCAGGTTTAGGGATGTTAGGGTGCTGAGTGCAAGCCCAGTGCCCGGCACACTATGGACACAGCAACAGAGGGCGCGTCTCCAGTGCCCACAGCCAGAGCAGGGGCTTGCGTTATCCAGCGGCTGCCAGATGCCAGGCCCTGTGCCAGCGCTTTCCGCTCATTATCTCGTGGCATGCACGCGGACGAGGACGTGCCTGAGTGACTGGCGGCCAGCGAGTGGTGGAGCCGGGCCCAGACCTGCACGCCACACCCGGGAGCCTGCGTCTTCGCCCCACTCCCCCTTCCTTCCCGCCCCATCGGAGGCCAGCTCCGTTAACCAAACCTCGCCCACCCCCAGAGTGCGCCGCCGTCCTCCCGAACTAGAAAGAACTCCTATCCCCCACCCCTGCCAATTTCCTAATAAGCCGCAAGACCGAGCTGTGTAGTTTCGCCACATGTTCCCGACACATTTGCGGAAAAAAAGAAGGAAGTCTCTTTTTAGCATCCTACCTGTATCTCTTTCCAGCTTCACTTTCTGCCCCATTCTGCCCCCTGCACTTCACTTCCTTTGTTCTAGAAACCTCGCCCTCCGGACTTTTGTCCGTCACAAGGAACTGTAAGTTCCCCACCCTACCAGGGCCTTCCCAGTCTTGAAGGCAGAAATTGTGTGAGTGACTCAATTTGTTGCCCTGTGACTAGTACCCTTGAGAGGGCTATCACCTAGAACCTTTATTGGCTATCCTTGCGGGAGAGGAGGGATTCATAAGGAGAGGCAATAAACCGCTTGGGAGTACTGGTTGCCTCCCCAGGGCTCTTAGTGATCCAAAGGAATTATTTCTAAGGATGGAATTTCAGACAGAATGACATAGTGAAAGAAGTTTAGGGGACTGGGTGGGGTTTTCCATCACCCCACAGAGAACACTATACTGGACTCATTTATTCTGATTTTTTGTAATGCCAGCCTTGTCCACTGATCCCATATGTCCCCATTTCCTTTCCCCAGCAATCTTTGTCTTTAGTTCCTCCCCAGGAACATCAAAAGTATTACAGAAATCTTAATTCCTCTTTTCTGTACCTTGGACAGTTATTTTCCCAAATCAGGAGTGTGACAGAGAGGATGTACTTGAAGAAACTGATACTCAGAGAAGTTAAATTACTTTAAAGTCACACAGTTCATAAGTAATGGGGGTCATATTTGAAGTCTGGGTTTGACTGATTCTAAAACCTGCTCGTATAAAAATTGTGCAGTCTGCCTCTTTGATAGTCAGTTGTCTCTTCCTAGAAAGGAAGGTAAGGCAGGATCCTTTCATCTGTACCCTGATGTCCTGGTGGGAAACTAAAGGACTGTGAGGACAGTGTTAGAAGTTTGGTGAAACTGCAGTGGGAAATCTGTAGAAGTTCTTTGGGAATAAACATGATCTTTGTACTTAATGTTAGTTGTCTTTCACGGTCACAGAACAGCTTTCACTCCTAAATTCGTTTTGTTGGTCCTACACTACTTTTTAGACAGAAGTCTTTTAAAAATCTATTGAAAACTGTGCACCCTTTCCTCTGAAAATCATATATACAAACAAAATTTTGCTTGGTCGCTGTCACCTTTTTAAAAAAAATTTATTTATTTATTTTTGGCTGTGTTGGGTCTTCATTGCTGCGTGCGGGCTTTTTCTAGTTGCGGTGAGGGGGGCTACTCTTGCATTGCAGTGCACGGGCCTCTCATTGCAGTGGCTTCTCTTGTTGCAGAGCACGGGCTCGTGGCATGCGGGCTCAGTAGTTGTGGCTCGCGGGCTCTAGAGCTCAGACTCAGTAGTTGTGGCTCACTGGCTTAGCTGCTCCGTGGCATGTGGGATCTTCCTGGACCAGGACTCGAACCCATGTCCCCTGCATTGGCAGGTGGATTCTTAACCACTCTGCCACCAGGGAAGTCCCGCTGTCACCTTTTTAAAAATGTATGTCTTAGAGACCTGACACTGGTAGGAAAGCCACTACTAGAATTTATTAAATAGAATTTATCGACTGCTTGCCATATGCCAAATACAGCCTAAATGCTTTGAAAGCATTATCGATTGCAATCCTCTAGCAGCTCCGCAAGGAGAGTGTCATTATCTACCACTTTACAGCAAGAAAACGGAGGCTCAGAGTGGAAGAATCACCCACACCTGTGAACGAGGTTCAAACTTGGGCTGATTTTCCAAATCATTTTACCTATCCTAGAGCTGCTTCCAAACTGCATACCCAAAAGGAGGGACTTGTCAAACATCAGGACTTCACTGAAGGTGAGAGACAGTAAATAAAGCCCAAAGAAACGTGGCTTCAATCAAGACCTCCTGGCTAGACAGCTCCAGAGGGCTGCTTCTGAGAGAAGCAGTGGAATATAAAAGCCCAAACTGTCCCTTTATGATTTTGCTGATAATTAGTCTTAGGAACATAAATGTGACCAAACCTAGGGCAAGACTAGTTTTTCTTAAAGCCAGTGCATTCGCTTTCTAATGAAATAATGCAGGTGGATTGCAAAGAAATGTATGGTTATAATTAAGAGCCATGTCAACAGAATAAAGCCCTTCGGAAGAACACCTGAAAATAAGCAGAATCAAGGGACTGATTTGTTTATTTCCGTTGTTACAGCCGACCAGATTGGGGAGAACTTTGTAACTTATTTAATAATTAATCTGAGGTAAACCATCAATGGTCATAGATTAACTCAAATGACAACCAAGTCTACAAAAGTTGGCATTTATATAATTTTTTATAATTAAATAGGTTATTGGTTCCACCTGATGGTGTAACTTGTACACTGTAAAAGGCAGAGTCACTGATCACCTGGTCAGCTTTGAAGAAAAAAATTTTTAATGTTGATAAAGTGATAAAGATTGGATTCAAAGTCTGTTTTTTAAGAAGATGTGGAAAAACATTTTCCTGAAAATTACTGTAACCAGAAAAAATTAGCACCTCTCCTCTGTGTCGGCCTGGCATCTTGTGCTTACCTCTGTCATAATGTTTATTGCACAGTATTATAAATATCAATTATAATCACCTTTGTTAGACCAGGAGAGCTTCTGAAAGCAGAGATTGTGTCCTTCATCACTGTAATAAGTTCAGGGTCAAGTGCATAGTAGCTTTGCTAAAATATTTGTTGAAAGAAAAAGGAAGCAGGGAGATAAAGACACCCATAGAGTAGATCAAGTTGTTAAATGTTTGGCTTACGTTGGTGGAGATGTTTTTCTGTTTACAGTTTATTTTTAATAAGTTTGTTACAACCCAAACTATTGATTTTAGGGTGTGGCCATGTTCCTCATACAGATAGACTGTCTGGGTTTATATTATCAATAAAGGGATTAGAATTGTTACGATAATATATTGTACTTAAGGAATCTCCTCTTATGGAAGTGTGGAAAGAGCAGTTAGAGGTCACAGTAGAAAGAAGGAAGTGTGTGTCAGTTGCCTGTTGACACACAAATCATTCCTCCATTCTTTTTGAACCTTTGTCTATACTCTGAGCCTCTATACTCTAGATTAGCCTTGAAGATACGAGCAATAATGTGTCTGTCCTAAAATATCAGACAATGAAAATTAGATACCAGTCTTACCTAGTTGTGGATATGCACTGATGGGAGGATGGTATAGGATAGTGAAATGAGAGTGGAATCTCCAATTTGAAGATCTGAGTTGAGACCTCAGTAGCATCACTTACTACCTACGTCACTTTGGGAAGTCTCAGTCTCCAGAGTCAATTCCTCGTCTTCATGTTGGGCTTAATCTTACTGTGGTATCTAGCTCCCAAGGTTTTAAGTATCAAATGAGAAAATTTATATGAATGTACTTTTGAAACTTTAAAGTGTAAATTATTAAGATTATTTAATGGGGAAAACAAAGAATAAAAAAGTTAACAATGACTATTCGGGAAGCCTAGTAATTATACAGGAAATTAAAATTTATGGACAAAAAGTTGTATAAAAGACGGTCCAGGAAACTTTAGGACTCCAACTTACCTCCCCAAATGTGGTCTGTTTCTTCTGCAGAGACAGAGTCCCCAAGCAGGTTGTTAGTCGATATTTTCTCTATGGTGTGCAGGTCCCAGAAGGCAATTCACTTAATACAAAGTTTATTCCTATAAACTGTATCAGTAATGACCTTAAGGTTCTGATAATAATAATGGCTACTATTTATTGACCGCTTCCTAAGTGTCAAGCATGTTACATATTTTCACCTATAAGATAATGACTGTTCTCATCCCTCATTTTACTAATGAGAAAATTTAGTGGTAGAATGGAAATCTGACACCAAAACTCCAAGCTCTTAGCCACTGTTTAGCTACTCAGCCTCAGTTGAAGAATTGGAAACCTCATGATCTAGTGTCCTTATGCTTATGTTTCCCATTATTTAATGAAAATGATGTTGCCCTCCAAAGACTTTTATGAGAAAAGCTTAATTATAGTTACTTTTAAGATATCCAAGTAAAAGAGCTGGAAAAAAAAAAAAACTGAAGAAGCTGGAAAAAAAACAAAACAAAACTGAAGAATATCCAAGTAAAATAGCTGGAAAAAAAAACAAAACTGAAGAAGTAGGGGGGTTTTGTTCTGTTTAGTATATTTCAGGCCTAGTCTAAATTTAATTAACTTAATAACATTATGAAATTGTTTCTCTCTCCAGTTTTTCTGAACATAACTATTTTTATCTTTCCAGACATGGGTCATATTCAGCCCATCCTTCTACCTTCCTGAATTCTCTCACCTCACAGGTGAAAAGGGCTGATTTTAAAAAGAGAAAAGGAAAGAAAACATTTGGGGAAAGCATTATGACCACTGCTTTGGGACAGAGGATGATTCTGAACTGTATTCCTTTTTTTTGTAACATTGGTTTATAAGTTTCATGAATACAACATTGTATTTCTGTTTCTATCTACCTACCATACAGCATGCTCACCACCAAAAAATTGATGAACTGTATTCTGGGATCCTGTATGCAGACATGTAATTTCCATTTATCTTCTGTAATACTCAGCCTTTTCTTCCCCTCCCCAGAAAACAGCAGAATCTGGGAATTCCCTGGTGGTCCAGTGGTTGGGACTCTGTGCTTTCACTGCCGAGGGCCCAGGTTCAATCCCTGGTCAGGGAACTAGTATCCCACAAGCTGCATGGCACGGCCAAAAACAAAACAAAACAAACAAACAAAAACCAGCAGAATCACTCAATTCATTCAACAGCTATTTACTTAACAAATGTTGTTCAAGCACCTGCTATGCACTGGGTGTCTTCACTTACTCTTCACACTGACCCTTGAGGGGGTGCTCTTATTAGCCCTCTTCTTAGATGGTTAGAGTGAAGCACAGAGAGCTAAGACACTTGCCAAAGATCACACAGCTAATGAGTGGCAGAGCCAACTCTGAAGCCTTATGCTATACTACTTTAACAAGACCAAAATCTCATGAAGAAGACACTGAATAAGATAATTACAAGTATGATAAGTAGTGTTTAGAGAGGGTGAAGTGCTATAGGTTAGGAGAGGGGGCCCTATTAAAGACTCAGGGGTTCAAATTTAAAATTATTGATGATAGTCTCACCTATTTTTTCTTCCTGTTTTATGGCTAGAAATATTTGAATTAAGGAAAGCTACAGAAAATCCTCAAGATGCTCGGGAAATAAAATATTTCTATTAATTTCCTGATTCTTCTTTTTTTTAAAAAAAATTAATTAATTAATTTATTTATTTTTGGCGGCATTAGGTCTTCTTTGCTGCACGTTGGCTTTCTCTAGTTGTGGCGAGCGGGGGCCGCTCTTTGTTGCTGTGCACAGGCTTCTCATTGCGGTGGCTTCTTTTGTTGCGGAGCACAGGCTCTAGGCACGTGGGCTTCAGTAGTCGTGGCACGCTGTCTCAGTAGTTGTGGCTCGCGGGCTTAGTTGCTCCGCAGCATGTGGAATCTTCCCAGACCAGGGCTCGAACTCGTGTCCCCTGCATCGGCAGGTGGATTCTTAACCACTGTGCCACCAGGGAAGCCCTCCTGATTCTTCCTGAGCTAAGCACAGCATTCCCTTTATTTCAACTTTTATTGAAAATCTTTCTTAAAAGGACTAGTCCATTTCCTCTCCTTACTATCTCATGGTAAACACATTTTGAGTTTTGTAATTCAAGTCACATAATGCTTCATCAGTACTAGTTCTTTTAGTCTAGTATCTACAGGTTTATAATAGGGAGAAAAAGTTATGGTCTTCAGTCATGGTTCTTAACTTGATACCATCTGGCCTGTAGCCACTCCAGTCCAGAGCATAATTTCTTCCCTAGAGGTTTAAGGATAGGGCATTCAAAGAACTATAAACCATGCCTAATTAAAATAGTCTTTTGAAAGATGGGTTATAGTTTGTGCTTGTTTGCTTTCAAAGCCTCTGCCCAACGAACTGCAAGTTGTGGTTGCCAAGTAAGCAGCATCATTTTTTCAACATCTGTTTATTGACACCCTACTATGTGCTAAACTCTGCTTTTCTCCCCTCTATCTGTTTGAATCTTTCTCTCTATAGGATGCTGCCTTCACTTTTGTTGTCTCTCTTCTCTTAACTCCTTTTCTCCATTTCTCTTATTTGCCTTGTCTTCTATCGTTTCCTTCCCTTCTCTGTCTTTCTCCTAAAATCCCAGTCATTTGAAAAACTCAGTTATAGTAAAATTTTGATTAATTGAAGATGTATTTATATTCAAATAAAATATTTTATCTGCCCTTTTGCCTGTTTCCGCCTTGAATTCTTATTTATCAGGTCTCTTAAAGACCTTGTTTCAAAACAATTAAAGGGAAGAGAAACTAGGAGTCTGGGAACTGTACCCTTACTTGAAATTCCCGAGGAAAGATCAGATGTCTTCTTTAACTCACAATGTCCTCCTCCTCAAATAGATGACTATATGACATAGAACTGGAATGAGTCGTAGGGCCTGTGGACCAAATCTGGCCAACTGCTTGCTCTGTATGCCGCACAAGCTAAGGATAGTTTTTATTATATTTATACATTTTTTTTAAAAAGAGGAAGATTTGAAACTTATATGGAACTCAGATTTTAGTGTTCATAAATTACATTTTCCTGGAACACAGGTGTGTTCATTCATATATGTATAGTCTGTGACTGCTTTTGCAGAGTATTCAGTGGTTGAGACCGACTTTCTGGCCTGTAAAACCTTAAGTGTTTATTCTGTGGCCCTTTTCAGGAAAAGTTTACCACACCTTGACATGGAATCTCCAATGAGGAGTAGTTGTGGCCAAAAAGAACGCTTGTATGCTGAATATATATGCTTTTAAGAAAAACTCAAATAATGCCAAGACCTTTCGTTTCGACCTACTATTGCCCCTTAAAACTTGCTGTTAGAACCAGATAACGTGTTTTTGAGACTAAATTCCTAGCCATGCTATCTTTCCCCACCCAAACAACACCGTTTTTGGCAATTTACAACATGAAGCATTTCACCTGTATACTGGGAAAGAGGAAGGAAAAGATTGTGCTTTAAATGTTGGTATTTCAATAATTCTTTGGCTTACCTCTTCTTTCTGTGTGTAGTAATGTGTATGATGACTCAGTCAGATTTTCACATACTGCGTGAAGGCATGTTTCTGGCCTTTGCTTGAAGAAGAAATCCCATATCTTTTGAACTTTAGAATAGAGTCCCAATGGTAAATGGAATTTATTATTTCACATGATTTCTAGTAGTGCCAAATTCAATCAACCTTAAAGGAAATCGGCTGATATGGGATCATTAACAACGTGCAGTACTCTGAAATTATGCCTGTTATAATTTTGAAAAGAATATTTTACTGCTTGTCTGGAAGCCAACCCAACAAAAATTACTGTACAACTTGGTTTTGTTTTTTTGTTTTTTCCATTTGTTTCATGGTTTTGTTTTGTTTTCTTTTGTCTCTTCCCAGAAATTCTTTTGCTTTGGTACTTTGGGACTCTGGAAGGAATATTTTACACCTACTTTACAGATTTTTGTAAACATGAGAAATAACGTATATTAGGAATTAGCTTGTGGCTGACATGTGATAGGCATTTAATAAATGGTTATTATTAGTGTTAATAAAATGTACCTCCAGAATAAGAGAAATTTAAGAATTGTGTAATTTCATCTTTTCAGCAAAATTAGTTTACACAATAAGAATGTATGGAAACTTTGCTAAAAGTATATTCAAAGCAACAGAGTTTCTAATTGAGAAAACTGGACACAACCTAAATGTTCATCATATGGAACGATAGAATATTATTCAGCCTTTAATAATAAAGAGTATTTCCTGACATGAAAAGATGTCCACAATATAGGGGGGAAAACAGATTGAAAATTATTATGTATACCATTATTTCATTTTTGAAAAAAAAGGACACATATATATTGTGTGTCCAATAGCAAGGCAGAAAATAATCACCATCCAGAGATATAAAAGTATAGATCATTTTTCCTCCTCTATTCTAAACTATAATTTTAAATGTTATAGTGACAGTATTTTGCTTTTAAAATAAGAAAAAAAAGTAATATTTTTAAAAATTTACATTAGTTTCCTGGAGGTAAGCCCAATTTGAATGCTCAATTAAAAAATGTTAATGTATGGGCTTATATCCATTTTCAATACCGTGCTTTGGTTAAAATTTTATTCTTCCAGTTTTCAGGAAAGAGTTTGGTAGTAAACGAAAAAAAAATACTCTAAACCATGGCAAAGTAGTATTTACAACCAAGTATCATGGGATCCCTAATCTTTAAGATTGTTCCTACCCAGCAAATATCAACAAGTATATCAACCAAAATGTCTCAGAAATGCCTATTGTTCATTATTTGTCTTTTACCTCATAAAGGTAGGAGGGAGGATTCAGTCCTCAGGGTAATGAGTGGGAATCTTGAAGGAAATGAATTTCATAAAATTTGGGGGAGTAACTGAGAATTTCTTTTCCCCTTTGGGCTGTAGTGACCGTAAATGACTAAGGGTTTGTTTACACCCTGGTGGAGTTTAAGCCTCACCTCTCTGAGGAATGTGATTTATGCACCTTTTTAAGCTATAACCAGGTGGGGAAGAGTTTCAAGGGTTGAGAATGGGATAGTTTCATTTTAAAGGCACTAGAATATTATGAAATAGCGCCATTTCTCCAGTGTGTATGCTCGGATTATTTCTAGCTGATCAGTTGAAAAGTGAAAGTCGAAGCCCAGTTTTCAGAAAATCCACTTAATTTCTTCTTCCTCTTGATTTGCAGTCAAATCCCGTATACTCATCTGGGGTTTTCAAGAACGTAATGGAAATTGAGCACAAAAAACCTGGGCTGTACTTTCCGGTTTGTCCTTATGTAGATAATAATTCAATAATTTAATAATCTGATTCATTAATCAGCTTCTTGAAGGTCTTTGAATGTCCAGGCCTAGCCCGGCAGGAGGGAGGCACGAAGTGAGGGAAAATTTAAGTAGTTTCAGAGGCTTTTATCAAGAAGGGTAAAAGCCACCTATTTTCCCATTTTTCATCATGGAAATTGAACACTTGAGTGAAATAGGAGAATGACAGAAAACTGTCATCTGTGTTTACTGAGCACTGCCTCAATCCTGCAAGGCCAGCCTGATTATTTCAAGTAAAGACACAAAGGTTCAGAGAGGTAAAGATCGCACAACTAAGAAGTCACAGAAAGTTGAAACTTAAACATTCCCTATTCTCAGGAAATTCATCTAATAAGAGATATAAATGCACAAGAAATTACATATCTAGTTGGAAAGCTGGCTAAGTATTTTATATCCACTCTCTGCAAGATACTGTGCTAGTCATTGAGAATATAAAAATAAAAAAGAAACATCCCTGCCCTCAGGGAGTTTATCATCTATACTGTTCAGGACACAGAGCTTTGCCTGGAATATGGGAGACTTGGGGCAGTATTTTAGAAAGCAGCAAATGCTGTCAGATAAGTATTTGTGGCCCATCTCTTCCTTGTTTGGAATTCTTTTCATTTTGGAAACCTAGACCTGAGCCTGGCAATGAGCCTTGAGACTGTCTCTTGCTATAAATAGGCACAGCTGGAATTAAGGGGGCTTCCTCTGTAAGAATATCAGATTTCATTCTTGGAACTCCTACCATGCTTTCCCAGCTTGGATTCTGTCTTGAGGAAGTGCTCCAAACACAACAACTTCTTTAATAAGGATTTTTTTTTTTTTTTTTTTTAATTCAGAGGCAAAGGGTCAAAGAGTGAATTGATTTAGAACATGGGCTTTGGAGTGAGATGACCTATGTTTGAATCCCAAGTCCTCCATTTTGTGCCCTTGGGAAAGATGTTGCTTCAGTTACTTCATTTGTACAGTGGAATTAAAAACACCTAACTTCCCAGGGCTTTGTAAGGAGTAAATGAGATACGTGTCTAAAGTAATTTATTACGGTGCATGAAGTATAACAAACTGTCTAAAAAGGCTGCTGTGATTCATATCCGTTATGACAGCACCTGATAGGGCTTCTCCACCTGTGGAGAAGTGGCCTTGCTTGGAATATTCTCTCACTGAACATGTCTGTACCCCTCAAAATGATAACTTAGAAGCCTCCAGGATTAACTTAGTTCACTTTTACTTAAGTATGCATTAGGATGTTAACCTGACACTATGACACAGGATTGGAAAACTACAAAGTCATGTATAACCAGAGTACTCATGTGTGTTTCTGGTTTTTCATCTTATGTTTTAGAGCACTTGACCTGGACACCCACGTGTGTCTTTTCTTCGTGCTCCCAGCCGCGTCACTCTGCTTCTTTCTTGGCCTCCTATTTATTCAAAGCCCCATCTCGCTGCTGTCTTCGCCCCTCCTTCTGATCTGAGTAGTAACCCACGCCTGGCCTACCTCTTCCCTTCTGACCACCTCCCTCCCTCCCATTATTAAAACAGCTCCTGGAAAGACAGCAGAGCCTTCTGTGGTTGATAAGAAAAGCGATCCATTCCTCGGCCTGTTCAGCCCCTCTGTCCCCCACAGAAAGGAAAAACAAACTAAAAACGAGGACGACATCGGACACAGAGAGTGGGAAACACAGCTTAGGAAGGGAAGGGAGTTTCCCAGGATGACAGTGAAAGGCGATCAGAGGGACGGTTGCTGCGCCAGGAACATGAATAGGTCCAGACACGGCTCCAGGACTCTTCTTTGGAAGGTGAAATGGGTAGAATACCTGAGCCTGCCGAAAGGAGGTGTAGACAATTGATGAAAGGTTTGGGGTTGAATCAGTAAGTACATTGAAAACTAAGCAAAGGGGAAAAAAAACAGACATGGACTCCAGAAAAAAAAAAAAAAAGTTGTACAGGAAAAGAGAATGAATTATGCTTCACTGCGTGGGTTAGCTCTGAATGGCATTTGCATATTCATGAAATATAAAATTTGATATTGATCTAACCAAAATTATGATGCAATTCAAAGGATGGGTATATTTATGTGGGGGGGGAGGGGTAGAAAGTCAACAGATAAAGCTCAAAACTGAAAAAACAACAAATAACCAAACCAGTATATTATTTAGAAACAGGGGGGTTAAATACCACGATACTCAGCCGAAAGAGCGGTTGCCTTGAGTAGAAGAAATTGGAAGAGGTGAGCAGGGGACCCGCCCTCTTGTACTCGTGGAACTATTTGACCTTTTTAACTTTATGCAAGTTTAACTGATTAAAAAATGAAAACTAAAACAGAAAAAGCACAACTGCATGGCGACAGGCTAAAAATTAAGGTGAAAGAACAATATCTAGAGGGGAGAAACAGAGGTGACAAATTTTATTTATTCGAAAAATGTGCATGCACATAGAGAGGGTTTGGAAGAATATTTATCATCTCTGAATTGAATGATTTTTCCCGTCTTATACTTTTCTAAATTTTTTTGCAGTGGGGCATGTATTATCTTTGTGATCAGACAAAAGCTATTTCAGGGAATTCCCTGGCGGTTCAGTGGTTAGGACTACGTGCTTTCACTGCCAAGGGTGCGGGTTCAATCCCTGGTTGGGCCACTAAGATCCTACAAACCTCATGGCGCAGCCAAAAAAAAAACAGAAGGAAAAAAACTATTTCATGTTACAGAAAAGGGAAGCTGTTAGAAATGTGAGAGGGAAACTATGTACAAAGATGTTCATTGTAACATCGTTCATAATAGTAAGAAATCAGAACCAATATGGATGATACATTGTGCATATACCCAGTGAGATATTTTACAGGTGTCCTTTTTAAAAAGAGGACCTAAATGAGCTTATATGCATGTATCATATGATTTTCACCTTTAATT
Source organism: Physeter macrocephalus (assembly GCF_002837175.3). Classification (NCBI taxonomy): domain Eukaryota; kingdom Metazoa; phylum Chordata; class Mammalia; order Artiodactyla; family Physeteridae; genus Physeter; species Physeter macrocephalus. The sequence continues at coordinate 4,719,026 of NC_041222.1, forward strand.
GTGCTATACCCTCGGCTTAAATTCACTTTGCCCTCCTTCCCCTTTTCACTGGTATTTTCCTTAACCATTACATCCTGCAAGAAGCCCCTCTGACAACCATCACCATTGCCTACCCACCCCACCCCACCCTGCTTCCACCTCCATCCCGACGGTGTGGTGTGAGTTACCCCTATTCTGTGTTTTCAAAATATGCTGAACGGACACTATATCTGCACTTAGTATTATAATGATCTGTTTGTCTATCTTGCCCACTAAACTTTAACCTTGTTGGTAGTTGGGATTGGGTCTTACCTCTGTCACTTCACTGCATAATAAAAATTAGGAAAAGTAGCACCTGCACTTCAAGGTTTTTATGAAGATTCGACGGGAAAATACATGTAAACAGCTGGTGTTCAGTGAATAGCAAGGATGCAGATGATGGGGAACCATGCTAAGAACAGTGATAAGAGCTGTATGTTTTTGGTTTTCACAGATAGACCCAGTGCAGGCCTGGGACCTTGTGGATGGATTTTGGTGGCTGTATCATTCTTGTTCACAGTTTTAACTTTCCCGTTGTCAGTATGGATGTGCATAAAGGTAAAGAGTATTTCATCAACATCTGGAAAGGGGTCAACTCCTAAGTACATAAACCCACTGTGTGTGTGTGTGTGTGTGTGTGTGTGTGTGTGTGTGTAAGAGAGACAGAGAGAGACCATACTGGCCTATAATTCTTAACTCTAGTCATCAATTATAATGGAATCTTAAGACTTCTTTTCAGCCACTGCCCAGTCAGTTCCTCCTAACGATTAAAGTAGGGATCACCATCTAAAATTTTCTGCAGTCAGGGATGTGGGATGGTCCTGTGAGAACAAGTCCTCCAGAGTCAGGATGCTGAGGTGTGACTGCTGGTGCCATTATTTCCCGTGTGACCTTTGCCATGTAAAATGTGAGGAAGTAGCAACACCTGCCTTATAGGGCTGTTGTGAGGATTAAATGAATTACGTACTTATCACAGCACCTGGCACGTGTTAGTAATACATTAATAATGTTAATAATGTCTATAAAGTTATGAATACTGTGATAAATGACTATCATTTTCATATTCCTAAAAAGAGAAAATATGCTCTAAGAATTTTCGGATTATGTTACTATCATAACTTAAGGAATCAGGAGACAAACTATGAGGACTTCAGAGCTTTTTTTTTTTTCTGTCTTGACAATGCATGAGTAACTGAATAATAATGTTAACAGCTGAGGAGTGAGGGTGTAGATTTGCTTCTGTAGACTCTTCTATACTTTCCAGATTTTATACAATGAGTATCTATTGCTTTTATAAGCCATAATAAAAGTAAATAACTTTTGGTTATTTTGGCAGGGCTAATTAAACATTAACCATGTTACCTCTAGCTATTATCTGGATTATAGAGAAGAAAAGAAAATAGAGGCATCTCACTTGTTTAGAGCAGAAATATATATTTTAAAAGCTATGCATATAAATACTTGTACTCTTCATGTTAAATTATTATTTGTGCTTTTAATCTAGATCATAAAAGAATATGAAAGAGCCATCATCTTTAGACTGGGTCGCATCTTACAAGGAGGCGCCAAAGGACCTGGTCAGTACTAGGATTCTGAACTGTTTGCCTGGAGAACAAGATTCGTCCTTTTACTGATGTGATTTCCCTCATGAGGGTCTCTGTTGACTCCGAAGAGAAGAGAGTTCTCATAGCAGAAGTTGTGCAACAATAGCAGTGCAGCCTACCAGAAATTACCCTTTCCTTCCTGCCTCTCCCCTCCCTTTCCTACTTGAGTTGATAAGTTTATCTTAGGCCAAGAATAGCCACAGCTATCGAAATTTGAGCGTGAGAGTCCCTGCTGAAATAAATGCTTTCAGTCATTATTTTTGGCAAACTTCGATTAAGCTCCCACTGAGTTCCAGGCTCTGGGAGTTCAAGGGAGATGAAAACATAGTCCCTGCCCTCAAGGATCTTACTGCCTGGAGGTGGGACACCAACAAGGAAACAGGTAGTTACAATCCCACGTGATAAGTATTATGGTCAAACAGTCACAGATGGCTGTGGAAACCCAGAGAAGAGTGACGACCCCAACTAGTAGATGCTTTCTGGAGGTGACATCTTGGCAGGAAAGGGTGTGAGGCAGGGGAGCGGTGTTCCCAGCACAGAATATGTGCAGAGCAATGCAGAGGAGAGCATTGTAGGCTCAGGGAACTGCAGGCGGCCCAGCCCAGCCAGAGTGCAGGACGGGAGGAGAGGGGAGTGGCTGAAGAGGTAAGCGGGGTCAAGGTCGGGCAGGACCTTGTACGGCTTGTTCAGGGGTTTGTGTTGGTTCATAGGAGAGAAACTAGAAGGAGTCGAAAGATGACTTGGGAAGTGATTGCATTGGTCTAAGGGAAAACAGATGGGCGACAGTAACAGTGCAGTGAGGAGGTACAATCCACAGGTCTTGTGGGGACAGTTAGATGTGGGAAGAAAGCAGCGGAGTCAAGGATGACATTCCTGGCTTCTGGCTCATTCACTGAGGTGAACTGCTTTCTTCCGGTTTATCAGGTTCATTCTGTTAGAACTGAATGGTGCAGTGAGCTGGTCAGGTGCTGGTGTCTCTCTCTAACCTCGTGTATATCTCCGTTGCAGGTTTGTTTTTTATTCTGCCGTGCACTGACAGCTTCATCAAAGTGGACATGAGAACTATTTCATTTGATATTCCTCCTCAGGAGGTAAGTTGTCTTTTGCTGTGAATAACTGAGCTAATCACCGGGGAAGGGGCCTGGCGTTGAGAGGCAGGAGGGGACAGTAGGCAGAGCACAGCCTTAGAGGCTGTCTGCCCTCACCATTTTCTGGCTGTGTGACCTTGAGCAAGTTCTTTAACTTCTCTGTGCCTCCGTTTCCTCATCTATAAAATAGAGGTTATAATAACAGGACCTACTTTATATGGTTCTTGTGAGGACTAAATGAGACACTCTATGTAAAGTGCTTAGAGCAGAGGCTGATAGGTAGTAAGTGCTATGAAAGTGCTTGTCGTTACTATTATTACAAAACATACTGTCATGTTAATGTAAGTATAATATTACTGTTATCACCGTTGTCATCATTTTTACTGCCACACTTCTCCTCTCTGGGTTTCTGATAGAATATTCTTCTTAACGGTTCTTGACCATATTCTGACTAAATTGGTTAGAAGCCAAAGAATTAGAAACTGCCCATTTGGTACTTTAGATAAGCACATGTTTTATATTAGTAATTATTTCAGGCTTTTTGAAATTGCTCCACAAATCACCATTGAAACGCACAGCAGAACCCAGAAAGTAGATGGTTGCAGTGAGACAGAGGAATTCCTCCAGACTACAGTGGTGGAGCCAGGACTCAACGCCAGCCCTTCGGATTCCCTGTGCAGTGCTTTCCCCACAACTCCATGCTAAGTGCATCCTACAGCAGCTCCGTCCTGGCCCTTGACGCAGTGATGGCCATCCCGGCACTCGTGTCTAAGGAGTTCTAATAACCGTCGCAGATAGAAAGCCTAAAAACATGATGACAGGAGGGACAGAAGAAAACTGCCAGTGTTTCCTGGCCACAGGCCAGGTACTCAGCAGAGTGGTGGAGCCCTGTCACAAAATCCAGAAACCAGCTCAGGCACTCCCCTGCTGGCACTGAGCCAAGTAGTTAGGGAGGTCAGACTTCGTAATCCACACGTACGAGGGGAAACCAGAAATCAATTTCACCCACAAGAACAAGACTGAGAGCATTGCTGTATTCTCTGCGTGGAAGATTGACCCTTAGGAGCCCCATTCAGGGTAGCGGGGAATTCTCCTGGCACTTTCCTCTGTAAACATGGCAGGCGTCTGGCAGGGTCACTGTGAGCTTCTGCCTTCCAGCTGCTTTCTAAACACAGAGAGGATTGGAACTTGGCAAGCAGTCCTTTTTCTTATCCCCTGTGAACTTACTGCGAAGGGAGATAAACACTCTGCCTACAATAATCAGTAGATAGAGAGGATGCAACTTTACAAAGCTCCAGCTGTGGCAAAGTCACAGTGGCAAGAACACATTTAGAAATGATACACATTTTCCCATCACATCATAGGAAAAGATTAATTTTCACACAAGATGGTAATATACTGTGTATCTATTTACAAATCCCCCACTTCTCTTCCAGGTTAGAAGTATTTTTAGGTTACTAAAAAAAAAAAGGATTACTGCTTTGATGCCTTGCAGAACTAAACTGCTATGTATTATCATTGTTTTTAATTACTTTCCACGTACATAGCTCTTTACACTCTCAAAAGGGCTTCGTTTCCAAACATCTTCTTCTTTGATCTTCAGAGAAATTTGCATAGACTTGGGCCGTATTATTAGCTCCATCTCACAAATGAGGAATCGCTAAGTCAGTTCTAAAGGCCTTGCTGGAGGTCACCGAGGTCAGGTGCCGGCAGAGCTGAAACTAAGTTGGGATCTCCGGACTCTCTCCCTCCCACTCTTCATCCCTCACTGTATTCCTGGGACCACGTTTCAGTCCCGTTCATATCTTGTTTACTGACTACCTGCCGTGTGTCAAGCACTCTGCCAGTGCTAGAGATACAAAGACAAACTGCCCTCAGGAAACTCATAGTCTAACAGAGAAGTGATGATGTAGATAAATCATGTCACTGCAGTGGAGAGGCAAAGGAAAGAGTGTTTAACTCTGCCGAGTGAATCAGGGAAGTTCCGTAGAGAAGAGGACACTTCAGCTGTGTCTTAAATGATGAGTAAGGACGCTCCAGCCTGACGCCGTGGGCGGAGAGAGAAGGGAGGATGTGCAAGCAGAGGGCCACCTGCAGAAAGGCCTGGGGCATGGAACATGGTTCATGTGGGGACCTGCATATCATCTAGCATAGAGTGTGTGCAGGAGTCGGGAGGAATGTAGCCAGAGGGCAGATGTCAAAGGGCTTTACACCAAAGCAAGGACTTTGCCCTTGAACGTGACAGGAAGCACTGATGCATTGTGTCCTGTTGAGCATTTTTATGTAGCGTGCTGTAAATATACTTCCACCTTGACCTCACCCTACGAAAACAGTTCCGTTCACTTTTTTGTTCTAGTAACACTCTGCTACTTACAGTTCATCAAACCTCGGCTCCCCGGTACCTCTGTTCCTTTCACACAGTATTCTCTCTGCCCTGAATACTCTTTCACTCTATCCTCAGAAAATGTTTTTTTCCTTTTTCAAGACTTCGTTCATGTATCACCCCTCTGCCACCTAAAACTGTCCATCCTTTGTCCCTTAGAGCTTCCCTTGATTCCTCAACCTGTTTGAAAGTGGGAACCAAGTTTTTTCATACCTTTATCCCTGGAACATAGCACAGTGCCTGCTGCTAACTGCTACTAAGTCTCAGTATTTGTTAAGTGATCGAATGAAGGAATGGAATTAATAAATAAATGAATGTACTTTGTTAACATTTTATAGGCATAGTTAACATGCTGATGCTTTGCTCTCTTAGTCCCTTTAGGCTGCTGTAACAAACCACCATAGACTAGGTGGCTTATAAACAACAGAAGTGTGTTGCTCACGGTTCTGGAGGCTGAGAAGTCCGAGATCAGGGCACCAGCAGATTCGGTGTCTGATGAGGGCCTGCTTCCACTGTCTTTTCATTGTGTCCTCACATGGTAGAAGCGGGGAGGGATCTCTCTGGGGCCTCTTTTCTAAGGGCACTAATCCCATTCACGAGGGGTTCACCCTCATAACCTAATCACCTCCCAAAGGCCCACCTCCACACACCAACACATTGGGGATTGGGTTTCAACATGGATTTTGGGGGAACACAAACGTTTAGTCAATAGCACTTAACTAAAGACAATCAGCTAGTGTTTTAAGGTGTTCTGTCACATAACATTCCTTACAGTTTTATTAAAGAAAGAGGTGGTTGACAGTTGTAAAATTGCTTCCTTTGTGTTGTAGATCCTCACTAAGGATTCAGTGACAATTAGTGTGGACGGCGTGGTCTACTACCGCGTTCAGAACGCTACCCTGGCTGTGGCGAACATCACCAACGCTGACTCAGCAACCCGTCTTTTGGCACAAACGACTCTGAGGAACGTCCTGGGCACCAAGAACCTTTCCCAGATCCTCTCCGACAGGGAAGAAATTGCACACAACATGCAGGTGAGGGGCTTCCCTGGTGGCGCAGTGGTTGGGAGCCCGCCTGCCGACGCAGGGGATACGGGTTCGTGCCCGGGTCCGGGGGGATCCCACGTGCCGTGGAGCGGCTGGGCCCGTGGGCCATGGCCACTGGGCCTGCGCGTCCGGAGCCTGTGCTCCGCAACGGGAGGGGCCGCAACAGTGAGAGGCCCTCGTAAAGCAAAAAAAAAAAAAAAACAAAAAAAACATGCAGGTGAGGAGTGCACCAGTGCTGCAACTGACCAGAAGTTGGAAAATAAAGCAAAGGGTCAATGGGTGTTTGAGAACTTTTCATCAAGTCAAGTTGGGGAATCACCGGCCTTTTTTTCTTTGTAGAAAAGTTTTCCCAAACTTGACGGAAGGGGATTTTTTTCACATAATTAGCTCATGGGTTAATAACACTCCGATGTGTGCATTGTTTTTTAATTCCCTCCAGTGTGTATTTTTTTTTCCCAGAATTAGTGTTAACCGTTTTCTTTAGCATAATAGTTCAGAGGCCGTTCTGCAAGATAGCGCAGGTGTAGTTAAAGCCATAGTCTGTGCGAGTCCGCTGCCTGCCTTTGCAACTCTTACGTTTTCCAGTCTTGCTTACGAAACAGATGATGAATCAAACCTGACTTGTTCAAAAAAGATCAAGTACTATAAATCTGAACTGTTATTATTTGTATAGACTTCACTGCATGTGAAATCTCTGGTCTTACTAGACGCCCACAACAGCCATATGAAATAGAATAGAATGATTTCGTTCCTACCGTTGTAAAGGGAGGATACTGAAGCACAAAGAAATAACGTGGCTCCCACAGAGTCACATTGGCTCAGGAGTCTGCTGGCCACCTGTTTTTATAAGTGAAGTTTTATTGGAATACAGCCACACCCGTTGATTAATGTACTACCCATGGCTGCTTTTGACCTGCAAGGGTAGGGTTAGTTGCAACAGAGACTGAAAATAAACAATCACTATCTGACCCTTTTAGAAAAAGTTTGCCAGCCCACGTTAGCTTATTAGTAACAGAATCAGGATCCGCTCCCCAGTAACCCAGCCTCCCACTTCAGCCTCCCTGCCTGCATGGATAACTGATCTCTCTGCAACCCTCCACCAGTGCCGTACCCGCTCCAAATCCCAATGAAAAGAGCTACCTTAGGCCACTGGGCGGGGGCTGAACATTTCTAGCTTGCCTCCTCTCCTCCTAACAGACTACTCTGGATGATGCCACTGATGACTGGGGAATAAAGGTGGAACGTGTGGAAATTAAGGATGTGAAGCTCCCTGTGCAGCTCCAGAGAGCCATGGCGGCCGAAGCAGAGGCATCCCGGGAGGCCCGAGCCAAGGTAACCTTTTTTTTTTCGTAGCCCGTTTGTTCTTCCTGTTGAGTTTTCTTTTTTAATTACACAGAGTAAAACGTGTCTGTTGTAAAAAGTTGAAACGATCCTGAAGTAGTGAAGATGAAGGCTCTCCCCGTCGCTTTAAATTGTATTTCCCCCAGAGGCCAGCACTCTTAACAGCTTAGTGTACATACTTGAAGATTTCCATGTGGGGTTTATTTGACTAGGTTGGTAGTCTACTGGCTTGTTTGGTTTACAAAAGTGGGATCATACAATACATAACTGTTCTTCAGCTTGCTTTTTTCACTTAACACTATCTCCTGGGAATAGCAGAACACAGAGAGCTGCCTCGTTCTAACTGCGCATCTCATACGTTATTCTCCCAGTACCCTATTAAGGACACGTCAACGGTTCTGACTTCAGAGCGGATGGGCAGTCTCATCAGTTTGCTTACCATTCATTCCTTCCTTATTTTTGTCTTCTGTTTCATTCTCTGTCTTTTCCCAGGTTCTTCTTTCTTCTTACTGTTTCCTCTTCCTTTCTCTCCTCTTCTCTTTTTTTCACTTCTCTTTCTTTGATGTCTGCTTCCCCCCCCCCTTTTTTTTTATAGCAGAACACAGAGAGCTGCCTCGTTCTAACTGCGCATCTCATACGTTATTCTCCCAGTACCCTATTAAGGACACGTCAACGGTTCTGACTTCAGAGCGGATGGGCAGTCTCATCAGTTTGCTTACCATTCATTCCTTCCTTATTTTTGTCTTCTGTTTCATTCTCTGTCTTTTCCCAGGTTCTTCTTTCTTCTTACTGTTTCCTCTTCCTTTCTCTCCTCTTCTCTTTTTTTCACTTCTCTTTCTTTGATGTCTGCTTCCCCCCCCCCCCTTTTTTTTTTAATAAATTTATTTATTTTATTTATTTATTTTTGGCTGTGTTGGGTCTTCGTTGCTAGGTGCGGGCTTTCTCTAGCTGCGGCGAGCGGGGGCTACTCTCCATCGCGGTGCACGGGCTTCTCATTGCGGCGGCTTCTCTTGTTGCGGGGCATGGGCTCTAGGCACGCCGGCTTCCGTAGTCGTGGCACGTGGGCTCAGTAGTTGTGGCACGTGGGCTCTGGAGCGCAGGCTCAGTAGTTGTGGCGCACGGGCTTAGTTGCTCCGCGGCATGTGGGATCTTCCCGGACCGGAGCTCGAACCCATGTCCCCTGCATTGGCAGGCGGATTCTTAACCACTGTGCCACCAGGGAAGCCCGCCATCTCACTCTTTAGATGAAAACGTCAAAGCCCAGAAAAGTTATGTGTTTCCCTGAAAAGCACACAGTTGACTAGTGACCATGGATATTAGAATTCCTGCTGCTCCCCGCTGCCTCCTCTGGGACTTTCCAGGACCGACCGAGTCTCTTCCACCAGCATTCTCACCAGTTAGGAAAGAGCTCCTGACTTCCCTTTCTACCAACAAGAAGGGATAAAGGAAGCCGGTTAGAATTCTGAATTACTGTGCCCTCACTTGGGTGAGGCTGTCTTTAAGGTCGCGGTTAACACGCAGAATCACAATGAGTCTCTTCCTTCCACAAGGTACGGTAACCCCGCCACAGCCGTAAGGCCCTGTACGCAAGTTCTCAGGGACATAGGGGTCACCGTTTCTTCAACAGATAAACTGCAGGGGAAAAGGGTGGAAGAGTCTACAGATGAAGAGACTTCAGAGAAAAATGCCTCAAGTTAATTGGCCGTCAGGGAAGCGCAAATGCAGGTCACAAGCAGATGCCACACTAACCACCCACCGGAATGGCTTAAACAAAGAAAAAAGAAAGCAGAAGATCCAGGTGTGCGTGAGGAAGGAGGTTTTGTTGGTGAGAATATAGATCGGTACAGCCACTCTGGAAAACTGTCCGTCTGCATGTATCTGCGAGGAATGCGCGTTTGTTTACCAAAGGCCACGTACTGGAGTCTTCACTCCAGCACTCCAGCAGCACTTTGTAATTACCCCCGACTGGCCGCTACCCCCATATCCATTGCTAGCTGGATGGATACGTAAACATGGTTGATTCATACGAAGGTGTACCGCACAGCAAGGAGAACGACCGTGTAAGGGCTCACACGCGTAACTGTGAGAAGTAAGGTCACAAAAGAGGACAGATTCTCCTGAACGTGTTATGATACGTTAGGGGGACCTCTTTTTTAAAGTCTTCAGACCAACTCTTCATGACTGGAAATGGAATGTCTTCCGTGCTTGCAACTTCTCCCTTATTTCCTTTTTCACGGTTCTCAGAAAAGTGCCCGGCATGTGCTTTCGGGCTCCTATCTCTGGGGCTACTCATCTAATAATTGAGAGGGTGGGGTGCAAGAATGCAGGTCCCCTTTCTTGGTGCCTCCCTCCGAGCAGCCCCCCGGGGCCACAGGAGGAGACAGCAGGACCGCCCACGTACCTGAAAATGCCAGCTTTCGACACGACCGTCTGTGAACATGAAGTGCCGATTGACAGGGGACTACCGCACTTTTTGCAGAGGGCGCGCGCCCACGGGTAGCTTGCGTTGCTTCCTGACGTCCTACCCACAGTGCCCGCTCGGCCGGTATTAGACACAGCCTGTGGTATTGTGTTCACCTCTTGGGTAGCCCACTCAGAGCAGCTTTTCTGTTGACAAGATGTGAGACAGCCGGGTGGGTCTGGCTTCCCAGCCGAGAGATGGTGTATTTACTGGTAGTGGGAGATGAGCTGTCTTTGCCGTTGGTCCGTGTCCAGACAGAAAAAAGGACCTAACTGGACATCTGAGATGACATGGAAAGAAAATCAGAGCCTGCCATTCTCGTGGCAGGGTCGGCTTGTGCGTTCTCTCCAGTGTTTGCCTGGGAGGACAGTTCCCGGATTCCCTTTCGGTATGGCTGGCACTGGCCCCTTCTCACACATCTAGTAGAGCATAATGGTTTGCCTTGATAAATTAAGGTTTTTACCCTCTAATCTGGGTTCCATCTCCCAGTAAGTATCGCCTGTCTCACTGAATGCACCGCAATCCAGGAACCTGGACTCAGCCTCTGTCCCCCCCTGGTCCCGTCCCAGTCCGCCCCACACTGTTGAGTCTCCCTCCTGAGCAGCGCCCCAGTCCGTTTCCTCCTCCATCCCCGCTGCCGGTGACTGGCCCCAAATCACTCTGAAAGCTGTCCCTCTCGGTCTTGTCTCTTACTGATGCTCAGACATCTGTCGGAGTGTTTGCTCAAACTAGATCTGATGAGGGTTCCCATCGCCTCCGGGATGAAGCGGAACACCCGCGCTTGTGCTGCCCTTCCTACCCCGCCCCATTCTCCCCCCCCCCCACCTTCCCACCTTGTCCCATTCGTCTCCCACCTTCCCCTCTGCCCCGCAGTGCTCGTTCGCTCACAGGATCCTGGAATACACCAGCTTTTTTACGCCTCAGTACCTTTTCATGTGTTCTGCCTGAGATATTCTTTCTCATCTTAATCCAAACAGCAAGGCTTTCATCCTGTAATGTTCAGCTTCTTCTGTAACCTCACCACTTCACCTTCTGCAAAAATTGCTTTCCTCTCAGTGCCGGCGTTTGTACATGTCTCTGTCAGCATTTGTCACACTGGAATGAAATGATCTGCTTCCAGTCTGTCTCCCCTACTTGGCCAGGAGCTGAGGGAGGCGGGGGAGTTCCCCCTCTATCCCTAGCCCCTCACAGAGCTTGACACCTGGGAGGCCCCCAACGTTTACTGTATACGTGAATGAAATTGTACTGGTCGTAAGACCGTTGCTTTCAATTCTGATATTCACGGCAGTGTTAAGAACCATTAATATTTTGAGATCCCTGTGAGAACAACCTAGCTACCCTTTTAGTCTTGAGGATTATGGTATCTTTACACCTCTTCTCCTAGGATTACGAATTAGAAGTAACTGCCTTGATTTGGCTTCTGAATCTTTTAGGAATTAGGGCATAAGTGGATCCACAAATTAGGTCTTGACTTGTCGCTTGCCCTTCCTACATAATTAGCCTCCGTTTATACACTCAACATATAATAGACCTTCTCTGTCTTCCTCACAATGGTCCCATGAGGTAGGTGCTATCCCATTTTAAGAATAAGAAACTGAGGCTCAGAATGTTAAATACAGTAAGTCCCCTACATACGAACCTTCAAGTTGCGAACCTTCAAGTTGCGAACTTTCAAAGATGCAAACGTGCGTTCTCGTGTCCAGTCACATAAGTTAGTTCATGTGTCTGGGTTACATTGTCGTGTGCGTGCATCCTCTACAAGTGGTTGTGCTTTTGTGTACTTTACAGTACTGTATAGAGTGTAGTAGTACAGTATCTATATTTCAAGCCCAGGATGTCTGTAAGCAAGTGTAGAAGCAGCGGTATATAGCCAATTGTGTTAGTTGGGTACCTAGGCTAACTTTGTTGGACTTACGAACAAATTGGACTTACGAACGTGCTCTCAGAGCGGAACTCGTTCGTTTGTGGGGGACTTATTATAACCTTTCTGAGGACATTCAGCTAGGAAGAGTTAGGTTTGCAATTTGAGCTTAAGACCATCCAAACTCCAACGCCCCTGCCCTCCCCACCACCATTCCAGTGATATTCAAACTTTTTGCTCATGTAACCCCTCAAAGAATTTAGAAAAACTCTACGTCCCATCTCACATTTTAAATAGACATGTAAAATTTTTCATTTTGAATGTATATACTTGTCAAGCATATAAATTCTGGCATGTTTTAAATATTGACATTTTAAAATGAAACTGATAACATCATTCTTTTAAATGTATCCAGTGAAATTTCGATAACGTAATGATTTCATCCTCTGTTTTATAGAATGATGAAAGAATAAGTTCTTTTAGCAATTAGGAATTTTTCATTTTTTCTTTTTCTCCTTGAACTTATATTTCCATTCCACCTCCCCCACAGAGTCTTTTCCTAATATAATGTATTTTGTCATGAATTATTTTCTCACCCTTCTGGAACTCATTTAGTATATAAGTTAAAATATTTTTAAAATTTCTCTGACTACAAGCAAGGGTCTCAATGAGATGAATGCGGAATGAATTCATGTCTTTGTAGATGGCTGTTACTTATTGCTAGAATAAGACAAGATTCAGCATCAATTCTACTTTTCATTTTTACAGGTATAAGGAGTAAGAAACCTTACTTATATAAATAAGTAGATGGAATTGGAAGGTTTTTCTTTAGTAACTTTATACAATTCTTAGCACTCCCTCTGAATTTACGTGCTAAAAAATCCTACAGTGATCTTTCATCAAAAAATATTTTTAATTATCCATCCACTTGCAGTACAATAAGGTCCTCTTCCCTTTCTTTGAAATCAAAGAATTGGAAATCCATCTGACTTGCAAAAGGCTTTGTATCCAGTCATCGGGGTCATTCACTTTCTCAGGCCCTACACAGTATTATTCTGAATTGTCCCCTTGTTTGGTGCCCTAGAAATGGGAGAAAGGCAATAAATAGTAAAAGAGGATGTCTTGACCTCAGGCACATATTCAGGCAAATCAGTTACAGGAAAAAGAACATACAGGAACTGAGTCTGGAAACTGATTTCCTTAGAACTATTCTGGCTGACTCCCAGGAAGGCTTTGTTTACCACCTGAGCTAGACGTACCCTGGTTTGAACCGCTCAGCACCCGCCGTGTTCTCTGGTTTGACTTCTCCTTGCCACTGTTCTGTAGGTCATTGCAGCTGAGGGAGAAATGAATGCATCCAGGGCTCTGAAAGAAGCCTCCATGGTTATCACCGAATCTCCTGCTGCCCTTCAGCTCCGGTACCTTCAGACACTGACCACCATTGCTGCTGAGAAAAACTCAACAATTGTCTTCCCCCTGCCCATAGATATGCTGCAAGGCATCATGGGGGCAAAACAGTGAGCCATGCAGGCCGATGCAGAGATGAGCCCTTCCCTCCTAAGGATGAAGTGGGGACCAAACCAGCCTCTAACCCATAAGGAGGGAATAGGGCGGGAACCTTGACTTTCCTCCCTCCCTTCCTTTTTCCGTATGTTGAGTGTGATGTTCTTAGAACGTGTAGTGCTCCTAGCCACAGATGAAGGTTGTTAGCTTGTAAATACTATGTGAGAGTGATGATTTATGTAAGATAATCTCTCACTCTAAAATACTTAAAAGTTCGTATTTTTAGATTGTTATGCGATAGGTTAAATCCATCTTCTTTCGAATCTCATTGAGTCATTCTGTGCCCTCTATCAGCAGCCAGGCCAAAAGTAGGAAGGCAGACAGACTATCATCCCGACCTGACACCCTGGCTGGACAAATGTTTTGCGGAGAACAGTGACCTCGGGCTACAACCAGCTTCTCTGGGCCACATGTGCCTTACCTCCGGGGAATCTCAGCTAAGGCAATTTTCCTAACATCAGTTTACCTTCTAAACTCAAATTGCCCCACCCACACCCCCGATGCTGCAAAGTAATCCTTACTTGAGAGTAGACATGTCCTTGCCAGTACCTGTTAGCACTGGAGAAAAAGGTGAAGATCAAGGAAAATGATTACCCTAACTCTTGAAAGACTTCTAAATCCATTGCTATAGAGGTCCTTTTTGTTGTGGCCTCTCCCGTTGCGGAGCACAGGCTCCGGACGCGCAGGCTCAGCGGCCATGGCTCATGGGCCCAGCCGCTCCGCGGCATGTGGGATCCTCCCAGACCCGGGCGCGAACCCGGTTCCCCTGCATCGGCAGACGGACGCGCAACCACTGCGCCACCAGGGAAGCCCTAGAGGTCCTTTTAAAATAACGTGGGTGGTGTTTTTTTTTTTTAACTTCCTTGAGCCCCTTTATGAGTAAATGATTCCTCTGTGGTCTTTCAAACCAGCTAAATACTTGTCACAAAAGTGCTTTTTTTCTCACTTTTGCCTATTTTCATATATCAGGTTCTAAATAGTTTTGATTTTTTAAAATAAAATTTTCTGTAAGTTCTATAAACCATTGTTTATATACCCATTTGAATAGCTTAAGGGACTAATACTTAAAAAAAATATCTTCAGAAAACCATTATATTTTACTGTCTGCATGCTATCGACTCGTGTACACTGTGAGCTATCTTGGTTACCATTCATGAAGTAGTAGAAGGAATTCATAGTCTCGGGCACACAATATCCAAGGAGCTTGGGAAGATGCTCTCAAACTTATCATATCTATATAGGTATAGATCCTTATCATTTCCCTGGTGATTTTTTTTTTTCTGTCGTATATGGTGATGCTGAAGGAGGAAGTGGTCAGCCCTTCTGAACCACCACTGCCGTAATACTAAGAAGCATCTTCCGTTTCACAAATGCCTGTGAAGCCAAGCAACCTGGCATTCTTCTGTTGGTCTGGAAAGCCACCTGGTGACATTTGTACCACTTCCTCTTTGAAGCTCTGAGTTCACCTAGAAAAGTCTTAAGAATAGCAGCTTCCTTACCCAAAGCTGCCCTTCATATCTGTCCTTAGCTGGGTCACTCTGTCACATCCCCACCTATGAGAGTCTCCTCCCCGACAGCCCATTTCTAAGGTTGTTTTACAAAACCTTGAACCACCGTGGATCCAGGTGCCTGGTTGAGTTCATTAGATATACAATATACAGAGCATTTTGGCTTGGAACTCAAGCTGCATTTATATTTTGAATTTTTAAATAATGATTTTGTCTCTTTTGTGAGGTGGCTCACCCTCGACCACTGAGGACCAGGAGACAACCACATATCCTGGCTGAAAATCTCTCGTCAGACTTAGAGGTTCAGTGCTTTCTGTTCCTTCAGTCTATCTCCAGACACCAAACAACCTTCGCTCTTCTGCCTTGTGGATTCATAGTCCAAAAGGTTGGAATTAAATTGCCTGGGAGGGAGGAGGCGTAGAAGGAGCTCTAGGATGACAGTGTTAGTACGAGAGTTTTCTCCAGGTGGCCTCTCTTTCCAATGCTGTACATAATAAAGTGTGCACTTTTACTAATTTTCTTTGGGTGAGTCTGTTTCTGCCTGCATTTAGTGTATGTGGATTTCGTTTTTCAGAAGTGGCACATCAGTTCCTCCAGTCCTGGACTAGCCGCTTTGGCTTCTGTGTGCTTTTCCTGGGCCAGAGGAGGAGGAGAGGCTGTGGCCCATCTGCCATCTCTCATGTCTTGGCTCCCTCTGGTGCACCTGCCTGCAGTTTCCCTGGGGAGTTTGAGATCGATGAATCCTTGGCTGGGCTCATTTCCCTTTGCCTTAATCCAAACAGGACAGGACCTCACTTCTTGCTGTCACCCAGCTAATCACACTGGCATACCCCCTACTTAAAAAGAGAAATAAATGATATAAAACTAATGGGTGTTACCTGCCACATTCAACCTTCAAAGAACCATCTTGAATTAATGGCTACCGCTTGTGGAGCACTAAGGTACCTGGCCCTGTGCTCAAATACTTATACATACATTGTATCATTTTATCTTCAAAACAACTTGATGAGGGACTTCCCTGGCGGTCCAGTGATTAAGGCTTTGTCTTTCAGTGCAAGGGGTGCAGATTCATTCCCTGGTCAGGGAGCTAAGAGCCCACATACCTCGGGGCCAAAAAACCAAAACAGGGCTTCCCTGGTGGTGCAGTGGTTGAGAGTCTGCCTGCCAATGCAGGGGACACAGGTTCATGCCCCGGTCCGGGAAGATCCCACATGCCGCAGAGCGGCTGGGCCCGTGAGCCATGGCCGCTGAGCCTGCGCGTCTGGAGCCTGTGCTCCACAACGGGAGAGGCCACAACAGTGAGAGGCCCGTGTACAGCAAAAAACAAAACAAAACAAAAACATAAAACAAACAATATTGTAACAAATTCAATAAAGACTTTAAAAATGGTCCACATCAAAAAAAAAAAAAAAACTTAGGGCTTCCCTGGTGGG
>NC_041222.1:4735341-4749061 GCF_002837175.3 Physeter macrocephalus
CTGTGCCCCGCAACGGGAGAGGCCACAACGGTGAGAGGCCCGCGTACCGCAAAAAAAAAAAAACAAACAAAAAAAACAACTTAAAAAAAAAAAAAGGACTTCCCTGGTAGCACAGTGGTTAAGAATCCGCCTGCCAATGCCGGGGACACGGGTTCGAGCCCTGGTCCGGAAAGACCCCACATGCTGCGGAGAAACTAAGCCCGTGCGCCACAGCTACTGAGCCTGCGCTGTAGAGCCCACGAGCCACAACTACTGAGCCCGCATGCCACAACTACTGAAGCCCACGCGCCTAGACCCCGTCCTCCGCAACAAGAGAAACCACCATGATGAGAAGTCCGCGCACTGCGACAAAGAGTAGCCCCACCTGCCGCAACTAGAGAAAGCCCACACGCAGCAACGAAGACCCAATGCAGCCAAATAGATAAATTAAAATGTTTATTAAAAAAAACAGCTTGATGAGACACATTTTTAGCCATTTTATCGATGAGGACCGTGGGGCTCAAAGGTTAAAAGTTACCCAAAGTCACATGGGTAGTAAGGAGCAGACACGGGATTTGAACATGGATCTAACACCAAAGACTCCTAAGTTGTCTGAATGTATCCTGGCGAGGCAGTGCCTGCCTCCTCCACTTTCATATACACACCACCACCCACAGTCTTTTTATATGTAGATCACTTTTCAAGACTGTCAAATTTCATTTGACTAGTGAAACTTTGTATTCATACCCAAGCAGGCCTTAAACTCTAGTTTTGGACCATCAGATAGATCTAGCCGTCTGTCCAAATGAAGGAAGTAGATTGGGTGTTGGTAACCACAACATTGTTAGAACACACTGGCCTGAGTGGGAGGAAACCAGGGTTCCATGGATCTTTGAAGTTTCGTGGCCTTTTAAACTATATTATCTCTGTGAGCTTCACCACAGCAGGCTTCACAAGGTTACTAGCTAGTAAATGGTGAACTACCTGTTTCCAGACCTTTTTAGCAGCAACCCCCTTTTTTCTTTTTCCAAAGGAAACTATAAAGTAAAAGATTTAAAATGCCTCTTATCAGGATAAATTCTTAAGTTCACATTTATAACATTTACTTAATGTCAATCGATGAGGCTGTTTGAAAAAAATATTAATCAGAGTTACAAAAGGCAATTACAGCCTTAAATTAGGCTCTACATTCAATTTCTCCATTTTGTTTCAAGTGTCTGTGATATTTGTTACCACTTTAAAAACGGAATTTGAATCAAACATTTGTAAAATCACTGAAGCACCTCATAGAATTCTACAGATCCCAGTTTTTTTTGTTTTTTTGTTTTTTTTTATAAATTTATTTATTTATTTTTGGCTGTGTTGGGTCTTTGTTTCTGTGCGAGGGCTTTCTCTAGTTGCGGCGAGTGGGGTCCCCTCTTCATCGCGGTGCGCGGGCCTCTCACTGTCGCGGCCTCTCGTTGCGGAGCACAGGCTCCAGACGCGCAGGCTCAGTAGTTGCGCCTCACGGGCCTAGTTGCTCTGCGACATGTGGGATCTTCCCAGACCAGGGCTCGAACCCGTGTCCCCTGCATTGGCAGGCAGACTCTCAACCACTGTGCCACCAGGGAAGCCCCCAGATCCCAGTTTTAAAATCACTGCTCTTGATGCTTTTCCCACTACACCCTTGAACGCGTAAGGTGACCTCAGATCATACTCCTTTCTGAGCCTCATTTTCCTCACCTGTAAAATAAGAAGTTGAGTTCCACCTGTTTGGGTCTCAGACCTTTAGAGAAAGTGTTGGAAGCTATAAGCACAAATTTGTACACAACTTTAAGAGATGCACTTACTCCCTCACCATGCCTGTCCAAAGACTCAAGAACCATTGGACTAGACAGATGATCTTTAAGATCTTTCCTAATTTCAGCTCTGGGCTCAGATCAGGCTGGGATTTGCCTAAAGGAGTCACACGTGCGAATAGGATGCAGCCCTTTTCAATCCACCCTATAGCCAGAGTTTGTTGACAAAGGAAATTGAAAGGACTAACAGATTTCAGGAAGCTCTAGAAACTTAGTAACCATAATGGAGGCTGGGAATCTTCCCGCAAAGATTCTGAAAAAAAAACAAAAAACAAAAAACAGGCTGGAAATTAAGCCCTCTGAAAATTACTAGACATCATAAAACTGTAAGGAACCATTACTGATCATTATTATTTTTAGCATCTGACTCCAAAAATGTCTCCCACAAAATGGCTGTCTACCCAGTGTCCATTTACCCCCTTCCTCCTTCCTAGGAACCATGACTTTAGGTTTCTCCCCGTTAGAGCTCTTATCTCAGGGGACGAGGAATCCAGTTCCAGCTCCTGTCATGAATTTAACTGACCTCTTGATAATTCTATCCCCCAGCCCATGATTTGGACAGGAATGGTCATGTAACCCCATACGGGCTCTTGAGATCTGAGGAGAGGTTTTCTATGGACTGGGGGATAGTTCCTCCTCCCTCTTCTGGGATAACTTCTCGAAACAATCCTTTATCTTTTCCTTTGGGCATTGCCATGCATGGGTGTGACAGACAGGAATACCTACAGGTGTTTCACTATCAGATCGGGAGAGGCAGAGCCAAGAGAATCAACAAGAAACCCAGACAGACCCAATGGGTTTAATCAACCAAGATGGCCCCCTAAACTCTGCACTACCATTTAAGAGAGCATATAAGTGTGCTTATGGTTTAATTTGATTTGAGTTGGTTTTCCACTGCCTACAGCCAAAAATATCCTATCTGATCCACAGTGTAGTGGGTCTTTACCCTCCATGGTTATGTACTAAGTCCTGCTGTGGACTAGACTCTTTGGTTTTACCAAATAATAATAATAACATTTTTACCATTTTTGAGCATTTACTATGTGCCAAGTATTGTATTAAGCATAATCTCATAAAAGTCTTAGTTGGGTAGGCTCTGTTCTTATTCCCATTTTGCAGCTAAGGAAGCTACAAAGAATTGAAGTAAGATTACACTGCTGATTAGTGGTGTAGCTAGAATTTGAACCCAGGTCTGACTTCAAAGCCCCACTTTCAACCCCTATATTGTACCACCTCCAGTTAGGTACTATTATATGAATACAATATTACCATTTTGCAGGTGGGGAAGCTGAGGCTCACAGAAATTTTCTGTCCTATCCCTAGCGCCTTGCACACGGCCTGGCATAAATATATATCTGTTGAACTGAATTGTCCAAGATAGGATGCAGGATCCAAGTCCAGACCAACCTCTTTCCAAGAGACGCCCCCTGGGCGCCTGTCATGGCATTTCACAATGACTTCTCCATTGAAGACGATGGAATCCAACGTCTCTCAAAAACCATTAGGAAGAGAAAAATATGTGGCTGAAGTGATAGTGTTCCTGACTCATTATTTTGAGAGAAAAAAATATGGAGTCCAAGCAACTCCATTGCCTCAGGCAACTTCCTTTCTCAGAGTAGGCAGACCTCTCTCTCTGAAGCCACAGACACTATTAAATGGAAATTGGCCGATAAACTGCCTTGAATGCCAATAAATGGAAATGAAGAATGCATGGCAGGTTCACCTGCCTTTGACCTTCCACAGCGAGCTGGCTCTGTGTAGACAAGCCTCCACCTTCCTCTAGTGAAGGCCCTACAAGCTCTAGGTGGTAAAGGCTGCCTTTGTTCCAGAACTTTGCATTTGTCAAGTTGATAGCTTTGACGGTGAAAGTGGCCCCTTCGGAGTAGAGGTAGGCCTTACAAGATCAAGTTCAAACCCCTCAGCGTGGCATTTGAGGCCCTCTGTGAACTCTCTGCTTCCCCACCTCTGCTCCAGCGCCCTGGGCTGCTGTCTGTCCCTGAGTACAACATTGGCCCTCAGAGCTCCATCTTTGTATGGCTCCATGCCCTGCCTGAGATGACCTGACTCCTACCCACTCCACGTTTCACCTGGAAAATTCCTTCCCCACTACTCTGCGACGAATCAGACTCTACTGAGGTAGGGCCCCTAGGGAATTTATGGTTTTAAAAACTCCCTGGGCATTTAGGGTGATCAGCCAGCTTTGGAAACAACAGTGTAAACACACACACACACACCCGTCCCACCACATAAACCCTCACACTGGTTTCTGTTCTTCCGCGGTCCTACGTTTTCCCTCTGTAACTTGATGGGGATGGGTGGGGGAGGTGGCATAGAACGAAAAAGGGGAAAACGCGGAGAGAAAAGACCGGAAGGATAGAGGGGAGGGAAGGGGATCTCTCTCCCGGCAGTTCCTTGGACTGGTTTGGGATCTCCATGGAGGAAAGGTTTAGAGACATAAGTTCATGGAGACATCTAAGAGGGACTTCGTGACGAACGGAGCATCAGCGAAGAGTCAGGGTCGGGGGGACCAAGTGGGGCACAGAGGAAGTCCCTCTTCCACACCCGAAAGGCTGCAAATTTCGGGAACATCCAGGGGCACCTCATGTCAGCAGAAACACTCGTGGGAACCAGAGGAAGCGAGGAAGATCCAGGCAGATATTACAGGGTGTGGTACCTTGCCCACTTTCTACTACAGGGAATGTAAGTGACGCAGGGGTCCAGCTGCTGGCTTTGAACTCCTGCAGACAGTGCTCCAAGGCCAGGCCTCCCAATGACTGAGTGTAGTGGGGAGATAAGACACACCCCACCCCTGGGAGACCTTCAAATCCTTTGTTGGCTGGCTTGACTTGGGCTCCAGAACATTTTAAGTCAAACAAATATTTGTACACCGAGGTTCACAGCATCATTACTCACAACAGCCAAAAGGTGGAAATGACCTGAGTGTCCATCAATGGATGAATGGAGAAATAAAATGTGGCATATACACACAATGGAATATTATTCAGCCACAAAAAGGAATGTAATTTTTACATGTGCTGTAAAATGTATGAATTTTGAAAACATTATGCTGAGTGAAATAAGGCAGACAGAGGACAAATGCATGATTCCACTTATATGAGGTACCTAGCTAGAATAGGCAAATTCATGAAGACAGAAAGTGGAATAAAGGTTGCCAGGGGCAGAGGGGAGGGGGGAATAGGAGTTATTGTTTAATGGGCACAGAGTTTATGTTGGAGATTATGAAAAAGGTTTGGGTATAGATAGTGGGGATGGCTCCATAACATTGTAAATGTATTTAGTGCCACTGAATTGTACATTTACAAATGGTCAAAGTGATAAAATATTATGTATAGTTTACTACAATAAAAAATAATAACAAAAATGGGACTCTGTCATTAAATTTTTTTTTTTTTCACTTTGGCTCAAGGACTCCCCAAAAGCTTTGCTGAAGCTTGCTGGACTACACGGCCATCTAAGATGCATCCACCCAACCCCTCTTCCTCCCTCCTTCACTTGGGGTCAGACTTGCATCTCAGTCTGATGGCTCTCCAGCCTCCTGGTTCCCTCCCAATTCCCTTCCACATAAGCATTTTACCCCTAGTACAATCTATACCCGTTTCACCTCACTGCTTCTCAGCGGACCATGATTCACACGAGGTGAATGAAACTCACTCACTGGTTCACAGACACAAGCCATGCCTTCCCCTTCCCCTTCCCCTTCCCCGCCCCGGGGCCCTTCTCAGAACAATGACCAGGACAGATGAGCCACAGCAGGGTAACACACTTCAAAAAGCTTTTTATTGAATTCAATTATTTCCAAAAGCACAAATACTTGAGACAATTTTGCAGGGACCCTGAATTTTTGCAGGGCTGTTTTTGGCTACTGTAAAAAAGCAAACAAACAAACAAAAACAAAACAACAACCACACATGAGCCACAGCAGGGTAACACACTTCAAAAAGCTTTTTATTGAATTCAATTATTTCCAAAAGCACAAATACTTGAGACAATTTTGCAAGGACCCTGAATTTTTGCAGGGCTGTTTTTGGCTACTGTAAAAAAGCAAACAAACAAACAAACAAAAACAAAACAACAACCACACACACACACACCAGAGTGGCTCTGCTCGCTGTAAGGTCTCCTTGCGGGATGGACAGTTCTGAAAGGCACTGACCAGTAAGAGGGTGGGGCCTTCCTCAGGCAGCCAGCTCAGCTAGGGCCCTGTCCAAGGGGTCCACAGACCAATAGTTGTCATCCCAGCCAAGGAACCAGCCCACGAAGGAGGGAGGCTCAAAGCCTTGCTTCACCATGGTGATAGGGGTCCGCCTATCACGATTAGCTGGGTCTGTCTCGATGTACCGCTTAGCTGCAGACACATAAGCAGGAGAAGAATCCTTAGGGTCTCCCTCACCAAGGAGAGATGGCTCCGTGCCTAAGATGGTTTTTGGTCCCACTGTCCCCAAGGCCCAACCCTGCACTGGACACCACCATCCCTTAAAGGCAATGACACCCACATGACTCCTCCACCGCCCTGACCAGGAACACGGTAAGGAACGGGGGTCACGGTGTAACCTCCAGCTTCACGAAGCTTACGTCATTGTTCTCTAGCCGTCCCCTACTGGAAGATATCAAAGAACCAGCTTTTGGGTTTCCAGCTCCCACATCAGATCTACTCCGCTACCAGGGATCTGCTTTCCCACATCTAAATCCTGACAAGTTTGGTCCTTGGGCATTCTGGGAATCTGAAGCAGCTCCTAGCTGCTGCTTCCTTTTGGTGGCACCTAAGGCTTCTGCAGGAAGTGAGCTGTTCTTTTACCACCCCAGGGAGGGCTCACCGGGGGCTGACCACGGATGCGAAAGTCCCCACCCCCACTGTCACAAACCCCCAGACCCGCACAGGAAGCTGCTTCCACCCCACTGCATGACACAGACCCACAGGCACCCTTGGGTCCTCACCAGAGGTCAAGGCTTCCGTCTTTTCCTCTTCTTGAGAATCCTTTCCAACCCAGACAAAGACCTGGAAGAGAGGCGCGAGATGAAATGGCGTGAGGCGTGCTGACTCCACGCGCTCCTGGAGGAAGAGCGGGAGGTTCCAGGTGCGGACCAGACACCCCCTCCGCTGACAGAGCCCACGGACCGTGACTCCAAGGATTTGGTACAGAGACGGCAAACTGGTGACCTACAACCTGCTCTGTAGGCCCACCACCCCCTGGGGGGTGGTCTGCTTTTAGACAAATTGAGTGACTAGCGGATTACATTCAATCCAGACTTCCAACTTCCCTTGAAAACGGGGAGGATCTGGCAGCTTCACCCGCACGTGGATGACGAAGCTGAGCAGCAGCCGCTCCTCTCAATGGGAAGTTCCAGTTTGCCTCAGACTCCACCATGCCGCCATGTCTCCCCAGCTCAGCCTGCTTCACTCACTAACAGGCGCCGTCAGCCACCGAGGTTGAGACCCCTCTCTAGAAGTTCAGGAATGATCTCTTTCCGGGCATTTACTTGTTCAACAAATGAGCAGCCTAACATATGCTCACTGGTTTCTTCACCCAACGAATATGCATTAAGAGTCTGCTATGTGCCAGTCTCCGTGTGTCTGAGCCAAGATGGTCTAAGGCTTGGAATAGAAACAACTCACCACCACTACCACCACCTTGAATCTTATGACAAGCTTGTTACACCAAAAAATCTATCCAGCTGATTTTTATGTATCATTTATTTTGATGTGGATCTAAAATATCTTAAAGAGCATGTCATTGATAAGATGGTATTAGACAATAAAATGCCAGACTTTCTCGCCCTTACTTATTTACAAATGTGTTCCCTACTGCAATACATCGGCCCCTCAACACCAGGTATTGTGACTGTACTGCTCATCACAGGACCCCCAGCATCACAGCATTTTGCCTGGAAGACAGTGGTGCTTCATAAATGTTGGCTGAGTGAGTGAATAAACAGATGAACGCACAGATTAAGTAGTAAATGGAACAAAGTTGCCAGCAGCTGAATGGCTAAACTGCAAACCTTTTGGTACTGATCTTCCAACTGGGGCGCCCAAGAAACAGCCCTGTGGGTCGAGGGGAGTCTTACACCTGCATGGCTGCTATCTCTAACCCTGAAAACTCTGGGAGAAGCCAGCTTGATAGGAAGGGTTATGGACTGCCACCCCCCACGAGAATGCAAGCCCCGTGGGGACAGGGAAATGTCTACTTCTAGGTGACACCGGACAGTTTATGCCTGCATGTGACATGCTGCAAAGTTCAACTTTCTTTACCAACAGATTTAAAGGAAGAGTTCACGCTCCCCTAAGGCCTGGGAAATAACGTTGGTCGTCGGATTTGCATTTATATGGTGCTTTGCAGTTGGCGAGGAGATTTTATCTACCTCTCATCTGTTTGGATTATGCAAGGTAGGTACCACCATGCCCATTCTGCAAATGAGGAAATGGAGGCTCAGAAAGGGAAAGTGACTTGCAGCACCGTGCTTCACCCACCTGGTCCCAGGTGTCCAGAAGCATGACGTCATCGGTAGCCAGGTCTTCCTGCATGAGCTCGCCAGGGACCTCTTCGATCTGGGAAGGAATGGAAGAGGTTAATAACAGCGCACCAGCAAGCCGGTTTCCCCCCCGGGTAGGCCTGCTCTATCTGCCCCCTTGAGTGAGATGCAGAGCTGGCTCCAACCTGCATGGGTCTATGCTGGGCTGTCAGAAGGGTCTCTCCCTGCCCCTGCTGTGGCTGCAACAGCTCCGCTCCCTGGAACACACCTCCCAAGGGGCGAGCCCAGGGAGCGCCCTCTGCCCTCTGCTGGGACTCACCACAAAACGTCCGATCCTGTTGGAGCAGGCGAAGAGGCGAGGAGGATGGGCATCCATCTTCTTGTCCTTCAGCCGTGGGGACGTGCGGTAGGCGGCCTTCCCACCCAGGGCCTCCCAGAAGCTGTCTGTGAGGGGAGGCCACACCAGTTACCAACTGACACCACCCTCCCACCTCCAGCACTTCTCCTTAGACCCTGGGACAAACCCTGCCCCAGCACAACCAACTGCTCTCAATCCACAGCCTGCATCTTAAAATCCCGGGGCGCCAAAGAAGGAAGGGGCCTGAGGGATTTGACGGTGATGACACGGAGGCCCAGAGAGGGAAGACTTGGCAGTGGACACACAGCCAGAACTACTTCTGGTTTGAGATTGACGACAGCGTTGCGGGATGGGGATAATTATCCCCGTTCAACATATGAGGCAGTTGAGGCTCAGAGAGGTTAAGCAACTCACCCAACATCACACAGCTAGTATGCTGTAAAGCCACCTTACCTGACGCCATGTATCATTTCCACTATACCTGCTCTGTCCACATGTGCTATTTAAATTTAATTGCATTTTCCCACCAGGCACATTTAAATATTCATTAGCCTAAACATGTAACTAGTGGCCACCAAATTGGACCTAGAACATGTCCATTCTCTCAGAAGGTTCCAGTGGACTGTGCTCCTCTCGACAGAACTACTCTTCCCCATTTCTGCTAGCATCAAGCAGGAGGGATTGGGCTTAAAAGTAAGAATGGAGGGGCTTCCCTGGTGGCGCAGTGGTTGAGAGTCTGCCTGCCGATGCAGGGGACACGGGTTCGTGCCCCGGTCTGGGAAGATCCCACATGCTGCGGAGCGGCTGGGCCCGTGAGCCACGGCCGCTGAGCCTGCGCGTCCGGAGCCTGTGCTCCGCAACGGGAGAGGCCACAACAGTGAGAGGCCCGCGTACCGCAAAAAAAAAAAAAAAGTAAGAATGGAAAGACCTAGGGTTGGCATAACAAAGGTGTTCCTGACCCATGCTCTGGAAACAAAGCAGGCTTGTGGCACTGTGACCCCTCTTCCAGCTGACTTCCCCACCTGCCCCAGGCCACACTGAGCTCTCCTTTCTCTTAACTCCTGGACGCCTCACTTCCCCACCTGCCCCAGGCCACACTGAGCTCTCCTTTCTCTAACTCCTGGACGCCTCCCTCTCACTGACCATACTCCTCATTTTCATCTAACTCCCTTTTTTTTTTTTTTTTTTTTTTTTGGCAGCGCTGCGGCATGCGGGATCTTAGTTCCCCAGCCAGGAATTGAACCCGTACCCCTGTGGCGAAAGCGCAGAGTCCTAACCACTGGACCGCCAGGGAATTCCCTGACTCACTTTTATTAACACACATTAGGGGACAGGTGCTCAGGAGAGGGGGGAGGATATAGAAACCCCCAAGCAGACAGAAGGGAGGGAAACATAACAGCTGCATCCCCAGAGAGCAGCAGGCCCCTCCGCCCCTTGCTCCTACCTGGCTCACTGCCTTCTGCCACCTGCACAGGTTGGGCCCGAAGCACCTGGAGCAGCTCCTGGGCCCCGGTCTTCTCTGCCTCGCTGGCTCCTGTACCCACCCACAGGTAGGCGGCTGAGGGGGTTTTCAGGACAAAGGCATCGTTGGAGTTCAGCACACCAGCCTTGGGGATCACCTGGAAGGGCAGTCCTCGATTAATCAGGAACCAGATAAAATGTCCTCAGCCCCCTCCTCGTAGCCCAGGAGACGCTGCAGCAGGACCAGCTCTTAGGTGAGGACTTGGAGGAGCACGCACCCCATCAGAGCTGAGGACACAGACTTTGGGCCTTAGTTGACTCCCATGAGTCATCAGTGCACTGTGGCTAGCCGAGGAGATTTTAGAAATCTGGGCTGCATTAACAGAAGTTGGGCGCCCAGAACAAAGAAGGTGATAGTCCCATTCTCCTCTAGGCTGCTCAATAGGATTATGTTCAGATCTGCACCTTCCACCATGAAAGGGAGAGCAGCCAACTGGAATGTAATGAAGAACAATGTCCAGATTGTGAAGAATGGACTACCTGTAAGGTAGTGAGCTGCCTGTTATGGAAGGTATGCAAGGGGCAATGGGCATTTCTTGAAACAAGGGGAAATCTAAGACATACAATCCTGCTGCCAGGGCAGGAAGGTACAAAAAGCTGCTTCTTAACCCCTCAGCCAAACCCACCCAATCCCGTGCCCGGAGATCTCCCCATCAAGCCTGGGAGGTTTCAGAAAGGCCAATCCTGCCTGGGGTCCAGGGCCTGGGTATTACCTCAACAGCTCGGGTGGCTCCAGAACTGCTGGCCCGGACCTGGAAGAGGCGGGTACTGGCGGGAGCTGTCTGTCCACCCTCGCGAGAGGTGCCACCCCTGTTGATGATCATGGGTTTCCCGCCAAACAGGCTCATGAGGTGAGCAGGCTCCTTGCCTTGGACCACACGGCTCTGGGAGGGAGACAGGAGAGCAAGTCAGGAAAGCGGGTGGGAACATCAGTCCTGTATGACACCAGGCTCACCGCCACCCCCTGCAGCCAGCACAGCCTGGGCTCACCCCTCAAATAAGGCTGTCACACTTGGGTCTGTGCGCGGGTGGTGCATGACCCTACGGCACACAGGGGCTGGCAGGGGAACAGGAGTTCCAGGAAGGCCGGACACAGCACTATTGCCTGAGGCCCCCCGGGCACTGCCTCGGCCGCTCCCCTCCCACGAGGCCCTGCCTTGCTGAGCCTGAGTCTAGTCCAAGAACCAAGAGAGCCCACGTTTGCAAATATTCCCTTAAATGGAAGCACAGGGACTGTTCGTGCACATTCTTCCAGGATGGTGATGTCAGCCTCAGGCATGAAAGCTGGCACAGTGGTGAGAATAGAGCCTTCCAGATCTGGAGAGACCCCCTCCTGCACAGCCAGTGCACCCCACAAGCAGACCGCAGTCAAGGGCTTGGTGGTGGGAGGGAGAGGGCAAGGAGGTCTAAGATATATCACATCTCCTTCTGCCCTGTGTGCCCATTTCATTTCAGATCCCACGTGTGGGTTGGGGGTATTGTAGTCACTTCCCAACATGGGCCACCAGTGCTGGGTCAGAGCTCAGATCCAAGCTCCGCCCTGACAGCGAGAATTCAGGCACGGGCCTCAACCTCTCGGTTTCTTCCTCTGTGAAATGGGGCCAAGAATGCTACTCCTAAGGCTGATGTTGGGATGAGCTAAGGCAGTAATTGTCCCACTCAGCACCCGGCACCCAGCCTCCAGGACCCAGAGGATCCCACTGTCATGGTCAAAGTTCAGGGCACCAACCCCGAATCTGAATCCAGAGCCCTGCTCACTCCAAGGGTAGGATAGAGAAAGGAGGATTCTGTCTCCTTCTCCCATGTCTCCCCCACCTGCTGCCCTCCAGGGCCCAACACTGTAGTCAGAGCAACCTTTTAAACCCAGGAATCCCTTCACATTACATTTACCATTTTAGCAATGTCCCCTTGTTCTCAGGGTCAAGGTCAACATCCTCACTGTGGCTTCTGGGTGGTCTGGTCCCTCTAATCATCTCCCCAGACTCCTATCATGGCACTCTCCCCTCGCTTTAATAACCAATGCCCCCTCCCACCTCAGGGCCTTTGCATGTACCCTTCCCTCTACCTGGAATAGGCCTGGCTAACTCCTACTCATCCATTAGGTCCCAGCTGAAAAATCCCTCCCTGGATGGGGGCCTTGTCTAATCCAATTAGCTCCTACTTGGGATCTATGTGTCCTTAACACACCTGTATAAGGGGTCTATTATGGGCCAAGCATGGCTCTAAATGCTTTACAAATGTTAACTCTTCATCCTCACAGCAATCCTGTGAGATAGGTACTGTTATCAACCCCAGTTTGAGAACACAGAGGCATAGAGAGGCTAAGTGATCTGTCCAAGGCTGCCCAGAGGTGAAGACTAGATTTAAACCCAAGCAGGCTAGCTTCATGTCCATCTTCTGAACTATACCACCACACTGCCTCTCCTGCTCCTCTGGGGGTCTTATCATTTTCACTCCCTGCACACGTCGTTATGTGTGATTGTACATCCTTTGCCTGCATGTCTGCTGAACACCTTTCTCCCGCCTAGACTGTAAACCACATCACAGCAGTTCAGGGCAGGACAGGGGTCGGATCTGTGTGTTCATGGCTGCAGACGCAGTGTCAGAGCCCTGCATAAATGTTCGCTGAAAGGATGGATGGATGAATGGCATGATGGACAGTCAGATAGATGAGTGAACAGATCGACAGGGCCCAGGGTGCGGCCCCGAGGGACAATGGGCTCACCTGGACAGGGGTACCTCCCAGCTCCTCATCCAGCTGGGCAGTCAGGATGGCAGATGTGGCGACCTCATCCTGGGTGGACTGGGCACCCTGCCTGGAAGGGAAGTGATACTCAGCACTGGGGTTTGCAAAGAGCCCCGAGTCTCTCCTTCACCCTGGGCCTGAGAAACCCACAAATCCCCAGATTACAGGTAATGAAACTGAGACACGGAGAGGAAAACGGGTTCTCTCAAAAGCAACCAGTGCCAGGAACCAGACCAACATGCCACATTCCCCAGGTCAGCATCTCACCTCTTGTAGAGATCTGACCACAACCAACAGACTTCCTCATCCTAAGTCTGCCCTGCAGGGATATTTATAGTGGGTGGCTTTCTGCCCCACCTCTTCCTATTACGGTCTAAATTTCTCATAACCAACATGTGTTATCTGTATAAGCAAACAATCTGACAAATCAACGTGCTGATGCAGCTATTAAAAAAAAAAAAGGCTTCTCGTGAATTTTGTACCGTGTGTGTATTACCTTGTCCAAAAAAATTTCTTTCAAGCTGCTTTTAAAAGTCTGAGGTTGTCATCATTAATCATTAGAGAAATGCAAATCGAAACTAAAATGAGATATCATCTCACACCAGTCAGAATGGCCATCATCAAAAAATCTACAAACAATAAATGCTGGAGAGGGTGTGGAGGAAAGGGAACCCTCTTGCACTGTTGGTGGGAGTGTAAATTGATACAGCCACTATGGAGAACAGTATGGAGATTCCTCAAAAAACTAAAAATAGAACTACCATATGACCCAGCAATCCCACTACT